>NW_006286246.1:1675093-1693591 GCF_000327345.1 Myotis davidii | reverse complement strand
CCTCCTCCTCCTTTTCCTCCTCCTTTTCCTCCTTCTTTTCCTCCTCCTCTGACCGCTCCCCCACAGGTAGTTTTGGGGGCTGAGGGGAAAGACCCGTCCCCTGAATCTGGTTCCTCGGGCATAGTCCCCTGCCACTGCGGTTCCTCCGCCTTCACAGGCCACAGCCGAGGATACCAGTCTGGCCCGGCAGCCAGACAAGCGTCTCACACAGGGAGAAAGTAGATAATGGACGATGACTTACGCCGCCTAGTTTCAAAGCCACTTTAATATAAACCATTCCTTGTGCCGTGTCAGTAGAATTAATTGGCTGGTAATCCACAGGAGGCGTTCAGATCGCCTCCGGTTTATTTTATGAGTCCTCCAGGATCAATTTCATGTTTGAGTGACTACTCCTATCATGTATTTACATACACAGCCGCCCTTTGTATTCAGAGATGACTTGGTTGCCTTCTTACTCCCCAGGCATATTCTTTCTGGAAAGGAAAGGCAGACGTGTTACCTGAAGCCTTTTGGAAATTAGCAAGTATTTATCCAGCACCTAATCTGGGACTAGGTGGAGATTAGCCGTGGAAGGAATCCAAGGCACGTACAGAGGCAAAGTGTCTGCCCTCAAGAATCTTATAATCTCCCTGGGGCAAGACACGCACACAAATGAAGCAGCCTGGGATAACGTGCGGGATAACGAGCTGACCTTGAACCAGAGGCCTGGTGAGCTGCGGGCGGGGAAAGTGAAGTGAACCTCCTGGAGGGCCCGGGCCTTCAAGATAAGGTAGATCCTCCGGCTTATAGTCACCCATCACAGGGACAAACTATGAATTTCAACGAATTTGTAGCCCTGGCACCTCTCTTGCCTTCGGGAGTTTTTTTCTTGTAACACCGTATTCCTTGACCTCTCTCGAGCTCACCTGGGAAGTGGGTGAAGGGAGAACTCCCAGGTGCCCAGGGAGTCAAGTGTATGAAGACTGTGGATTTAATGCTGGGATTTAAAAGCTGTGACAGTAATTATCTCAGAGGGAACATGATCAGCAAGGCCAGAGGAGGCAGGACGCGTGTGGGCTGGGGGGCACGGGGCGTGGGTGAGGCTGCTGCGCAGTGCGAAGGAAGAGAGAGAGGGAGAGGAGGTGGGAGGAAGGCTTGCCGCTTGTACGGTGTGAGGGGTGCCCTCCAGGCACCTTCTACAGTCCTCGGTAAAACTGGCTTTGCGAGGATTTTCGGAGTCTGGGTTACACTGCTTTGTGGTGTATGTGGCAGGGTGCCAGGCCAGTGCTGGAGAGAGGGAGGCTCCTGGGGCCCCCACTTTGGAAGGAAAGGGAATGTTGTTTGTATTTGAGCAGAGAAAAGGGAGCGAAAGACGTTCCTGAAAGTTTTGATGACATGACAGACCTCCTGTTACACTTGGTTATGTCGTTTGTTGTGAGGAAAATGAACATGTTTGTGGGATCTTCATTCATTCATCCTTTCATCCTTTCATTCATTCATTCATTCATTCACTCATCATGTATGTTTTGAGGGCCTTCTGTGTGACAGGCCCTGTCTGGGTTCTGGCTGTGTGGAATGAGTTCAGTGGACGAGCCCCTGTACTTGTAGAGTTCACTTTCTAGTGGAGAATGCTTCGCTGCTGGAGTCGGGGGCAGGTGCGGTTCTGCTCCACCAGATCTTGAGCTCATTCAGATCTGACTCACACCTCCTGCCTGCTCTGTAATCAGCTTGGGGGTGAACGAAATCTTGGGCAGCCATTTGGAAATGCAGGTCTGCAGGTGGGTGTTGGTCGTGCTGCATCAAAGTCACCTGAGATGTCTTTTAAAAATGCTTAATCCTGGCCCCCCGCCCAGCAGAGCTTGGTTTGGAAGGTCTGGGGTAGGGCTGGGAAATGTGTGCTAAAAAGAACAAATCCCAAATGATTCTCTCTGTAAAGTAAGTTTTGGTTACATATACAGTTCTGAAATCTGTATTTGGTAAAGTTGCTCCCCATACTTCTCTCAGGCCCAGCACCTTTGCCCCTGAGTTTGATATCTCTCTCTCTCTCTCTCTCTCTCTCTCTCTCTCTCTCTCTCTCTCCAGATCTATTTCTATCCCTTGCATATATACACTCACACTAATAGAAACTATATAGTATTGTTTTGTGAGCTTATTGTTTTATATACGTGGGGACGTTTTTCCATGTGACCAGTTTCTCAGCTCGTCCTTTTCTCATTTCTGTTTTTAAGGTAACGTCCAGGTATTTGGGTGGAGGCACGGCTTGCCCTATCCCAGCGCCGCTGGGAAGAGTCAGGGTCTTTGGAACGAGGGTCTTTGCTTCCCGGGCATGAGGGCAGCCGCTGCCCTTGGCATGCACAGTGATGTCAGTGGCAGGGGCGGCCTCAGCTGCATCCTCCATCCAGCCTGCTGTGGGCCACCTCCTCCCTGCTGGGCTCCATGGATGGCACTTTCCGTCTCAGCCCGGCACCTCTCTTCCGAACCCTGATGCCAAACGGGAAGTTAAGGAACAGACAGAGCTTTCCTAGGACAGTCTATGCTTTAAGGCCATTTTCTTGCTGAAAAATCCCATTTGTGCTGTCAAAAGCTGAGGTCTTGTTATACTTTTGGTAACAAATTCTAATCATCCTCCAGGCAGACAGATGTCTGAAATGTCCTTGGAAAGGTGAAAAGAGCATGACATATTTTTTTAATCCTCACCTGAGGATATAGGATATTTTTCCCATTGATTTTAGAGAGAGTGGAAGGGAGAGGGGAGAGAGAAAAACATCAATGTGAGAGAGACATATCTATTGATATATATATATACACACACACACATATATTTTTTTTTGAGAGAGAGAATGTAGGGGAGGTAGGTGGGGGTGGAGAGAGAGAATCATTGATGTGAGAGAGACATATCGCTTGGTTGCCTCTGGAATCAAATCTGCAACTCTTTAGTCTATGAGCCAATGCTCTAACCACTGAGCAACTGGCCAGGGCAGCATGACTCATTTTAAAGCTATTATTTCTGTCCATCTCTTAAGCAGGCTGCCCAGTCATTTTTCACTAGGCTGTGTGATGAACAGTTAAAAGTCAGCCAGAGTGTTCACTGCAACTTGCACATCGTTTCCAAATGGACATTTTCAACATATTCTAAGGCAATTCTTGGCCAAAGATTAGGAAAGACTTCCCTCTCCTAGCCAGACCCTAAATTAGTTAATCTGTTTTGTTATATTTAATGAGGAAATGATTCAGAAACTCAAGAGACTGACATCAGTAAAAAAATCCTTTACAACAGCTCCCTTTTATTTCTACCTAAAAAATGGAGTAATTGTGTGGACATTCTGTAAGGTGACACTCAGTGAGTCATATCTTTGCATAATCCTCTCTCCTTGAGTGTTTGTAGAAACTATGACTTGCTTCTGGCAAATAAAACATAGCAAGGGCAATAGGATGTCACTCCTGTGGTCATATTATATGGCAAAGATGTTTGTAATGAAGGTCCCAAATCAGTTGATTTTGAGTTAATAAAAAGAGATTATCCTTGGTGGGCCTGACTTAATCAGGTGAAACCCCTTTAAAAGAGAGACTGGGACCCTCTCTGAGTTCAGAGACTCTTTCTGACCTTGAGGAAGTCAGTGGCTGTGAGTTCTATAGCTGGGAAATGAATTCTGCTAGCAACTTTAGGGTGCTTGGAAGGGAGTTTTTCCCCAGTCGAGCCTCTGATGAAATGCAGCCCAGTTGACACCTTCATTGAAACCTTGTGGGACCCTTAGCACAGGAACCAGCTAAGTCTTGGCATACTCTTTTTTTTTTTAAAAATATATTTTATTGATTTTTTACAGAGAGGAAGGGAGAGAGATAGAGAGCTAGAAACATCGATGAGAGAGAAACATTGATCAGCTGCCTCCTGCACATCTCCCACTGGGGATGTGCCTGCAACCCAGGTACATGCCCCCGACCGGAATTGAACCTGGGACCTTTCAGTCCGCAGGCCGGCGCTCCATCCACTGAGCCAAACGGGTTCGGCTTGGCCTACTCTTTTTTAAATTTTAATATGTTTTTATTGATTTCAGAGAGGAAGGGAGAAGGTGAAAGAGAGATAGAAACATCAATGATGATAGAGAATCATTGATTGGCGGCCTCCTGCACATCCCCTACTGAGGATTGGACCCTTCATTCCTCAGGCTGATGCTCTATCCACTGAGCTAAACCAGCTAAGCATACTCTTGATATACAGAAACTGTGAGATAATAAATGTATGTTGTGTGAAGCCACCAAGTTTATGTTAATTAGGCAGCAATAGAAAACTAGTGTAGTAATAGTTACCACCCATCCTGGTTTCTCAGCCCTCTGTTGATGAAGTTGCTCCCTCCCACTGTCACTCCTTCCCTCCCTTCCATCCTTTCTCTCTTTCCTTTCTTTACAAAAGTCTGAACTGTGACAATCTCCCTCCCTAGGATGGGGAAAAGGAGACCGAGCTTGACCAAGTTCTGTGGATGGAACCTGGTAATGGGTGAGATGTGAATCCACTTAAAAAAAGAAATCATTTTGCCCTTGCTGGTTTGGCTCAGTGGAGAGAGCTGTTGGCCTGCATACTGAGGGTCCTAAGTTTGATTTCAGTCAAGGGTACATGCCTGGGTTGTGGACTCGATCCCCAGTAGGAGGCGTGCAGGAGGTACCGGATCAATGATTCTCTCTCATCATTGATGTTTCTGTCTCTCCCTCTTTCTCTAAAACTCAATAAAAATATTAAATTAATAATTATATTTTAGAGTAGCTTTAGGTTCACAAAAAAATTGAGGAGAAAGTACAGAGTTCCCATATATGCTTTCCCCTGCCTTCCCCACTATCAACCTCTCTCAACAAGTGGTACATTTGTTACAATCAATGAACCTACACTGTCATTGTCACCCAAAGTCCATAATTTACATTAAGGTTTACTTTTTTTGGGTTCATTCTGTGGATTGTGTGGGTTTTGACAAATGTGTAATGACATGTATCCACCATATAGTATCATACATGATTGTGTCACTGCCCTAAAATTCCTCTGTACTTCTCCTATTCAGCCCTCCCTCACCCCAATCCCTGGCAACCACTGATTTTTTTTTTAAACTGTCTCCATAGTTTTGGCTTTACCAGAATGTCAAGTAGTTGGAATCATACAACCTTTTCAGATTGGCTTCTTTTGCTTAGTATATGCATTGAAATTTCCTCTATGTCTTTCCATGGTTTGATAGCTCATTTCCTTCTAATGGTGAGTGACATTCCATTATACCAGTTTTTATCCACTCACCTACTGAAGGACATCTTGGTTGCTTCCAAGTTTTGGCAATTATAAATAAACCTGCTATAAATGTCTATGGGTAGGTTTTTGTGTAGACATAAGTTTTCACTTCACTTAGGTAAATATCAGAGAGCGTGATCACTACATCGTTTGGTAAGAGTATGTTTCATTTTATGAGAAACTGCCAAATTGTCCTCCAAATTGGCGGTACCTTTCTGCCCTCCCACCAGCGATGAGAGTTCCTGTTGCTTCACAGCTTCACCAGCATTCGATATCGTCAGTTTCCCAGATTTTGGCCATTCTTGTAGGTGTGTAGCGGTTTAATTTGCATTTCCCTAATGACACATTCCATGGAACATCTTTACTCACTTATTTTTATATATCTGAGATGATCGCCAGTGATGAAATCCATCTGAGACTTTTCCTTTCTCCTGTTGGGCTCTGAGAGGTGGGCTTTGTCTATTCTTCCATGAGAATATTACAAAGTAGTAAGTCTGTGGAAGAATCTATTATAAGGAACTTGCAGAACATCTTCACATTTTATTCCTGGTCTGTGGGAAGTGCAATGGTGTCGGCCTTACAGAGCCAAAAGGAGGAAGACGGGTGAGTGGACACGTAGGCCCTCAGGACAGTGGTCTCCTATCATGAGGGTGAGCAATGGAGGTAGCATCTTATACAATTGCTTTGGTTATAGCTTTTCTTTTCTACTGGGCATGAGGGAACCATCCGGACCTGGGGCCTAGTGGTCCATCTTCTGCCCTGTCTCTTGCTCATCTTCTTCATGTCCATGCAGGGAGCAGGGCCAAATGAGGCAGATGCTCACTCAGTGAGGGTCAGAAGTCAGCTAAGTGCTCCCTTTGGGCTGCAGACACACACCCCAGGCCCCTGGATGGGTTAACTCAGTCATGGTGATCAAGGACTCTGGAGAGAAAGTACATCCATTCCCTTTACAAGTGAAATCGTCTTTCTCTCTTTCACAGCCTCACAATTTAGAAGTTACAGAGCATCCAGAGCCCGAGCAATGGTACAGTTTCGCAGGCTGCACCGTTTCATAGCCTCGCCCTAAAGTAACAGTGGCTAAGCTTTGTGACAAGTGGGCTCACTCCTGCTGCAGATGATGGCCTGGTTACTGGAAACACAAACAGCTGAGGATGGCTGGCTTGGCTTTTCTCCCTTTCCTTTCTGCAAGCTTGAGCGGAGACTGTGTCCTTGTAGGTGCTCATATAAAAAAAAAAATGTTTGTCGCAAGGACCAGCTCACCTGCTCACAATCAGAGCTTGTGGGCCTAATGTCTTGCATGTTGTAAGTGGGTTCTTCGACCCCACCAAGGCTTAGGCACACGTTTTTCTTGTCCACGAACATGTTTTCTTTCAGAAGAGGCAGCTAAGCATGACAGACGAAACAAATGTGTTTATAGCCACTTTCTCTAAAAGTGGCATTAAAACGAGAATAAAGGCTTAGGAAAGGCCTCAGCCCACAGGACGGAGAGAACAGGGGGCGATGCTCAGTCCAGGCACCCACATTTTGGAGGCTCTGTGTCAGATGGATGGTGGTCACTGATTTTGCAGACGAAGCTGGCCAAGGAAGAAACCAGGCGCAGGCTGAGTCGAGCCACAGACCCTCGGCAATCAGAGTGACCAGCAACCTCCTGGAGGTGCAGGCAAGACCAGCGTTGGTGGGAAGGCTTTCCCTGAATCAGCTAGAACCCTTCCATGGCAGTCCCTTCCCTTCTCCCACGGGCAGTGGGCCTGCCTCTCACCCCTGAGCAGGAGGGGAGAGCTCTGTGACCTGAAGAGGCACAGCTCAGACTTGGGGACAGCCTAGGCCCTAGGCTTAGACTTCTGCCCCCCTGAAGGCAGCGACTCCAGTGCACACAGGAAACCAGAAGGTCTTCGTCCATCCAGGCTCCTCCCACCCCTGCTGCACCATCCAATCAGGAGGCTGCTCTGCATCCAGCACCCGTTGGCCTGACTTAGGGGGACCCAGTCTTTGGGGCCAGGTTCACCTGGCTTCCCTCTTAGGTGTGTGTCTCCCTGGCTCGATGACTTTTTTACCAACGTCTCTTAACACTTGTTTGAAATTGTGGATGAGAAGAGTTTTCACCCCATAGGGTTGTTGTGATGACTAAGGGAGGTGATGAAATAAAAGGAAAGATGCAGCCGTTCCTGAACGCCATCGCGTTGTTTTGGGGTGACTGTTTAGACGTGTTTTCGGGACGCTGTCAATGATCTGTTCTCTTACCCTACTCATTAGCATTCAGTCCAGTAGTTGAGGTATTAAGTAATCAGAGGGCTTGTCTAGCCTCCTCTTGTGGCGGTGATGACCATATTTAAAACGTTAGCCACGGGACACTCCTGGTTAGAGGATTCCTTTTTAATCAGCTGCGAATCAGCTTAATAGCCCTTTTTGCTTAAACTCCTTTTTTCATCTCTTCTCAAGCGTGCATCAGTCTCACGTCCTGAACACTTCCGAAGACATGGGTTTGATTAGAAAACAGCCGCAGTGATCCCGACACACCCTCACACTGCTCATCTGCGGTGCTCCCCAGCCCTCAGCTCTCACAGACCTGTGACATCTCACTGTCACTGAACGAACAGCACTCAAACCTATATCTCGAGGCACGTCACTCTAAATTAAAATATGCCAAGTTTCCTAGCAGCACCAACAGATTTCCTAATTAACCTATGAATACTGTCAATCTGGTAATATAGTTCTCTTTGTTATTTTAGAAATGAGTTATGTAACATTTATTTACTTCAGCAATTTCAGAACCAAAGTGTTCCTTAAGGTAGTCTAAACTTCCTTTCCAAAGTCAAGAAAATTTTGAATCACATGAATTGATTCGTCAAAATGGTTGAAGACTTTTCGGCTTCTAGAATTCCCCCCGCCCCCACCCAGGCCATTCAGTTAAATTTCTGTAATGCCTCTTGTCTAGATTGCTCTCTGTCTTTACAGAATTCCTGTAGTGAGGGGCCTCCTGACATTGGTCCAAGGGGCCTGTGTAGAGTAGCTTTTATGATTCTTAGTCTGGTGTTCTTTTTTTAAAAAAATATATATTTTATTGATTTTTTTACAGAGAGGAAGGGAGAGGGATAGAGAGTGAGAAACACTGATGAGAGAGAAACATCGATCAGCTGCCTCCTGCATACCCCACACTGGGGATGTGCCTGCAACCAAGGTACATGCCCTTGACCGGAATCGAACCTGGGACCCTTCAGTCCATAGGCTGACGCTCTATCCACTGAGCCAAACCGGTTGGGGGTAGTCTGGTGTTCTTGAACAGGTGCTACAGTGTGTTTGTCCTTTTGCCTTCTGAATGGACCTCAGAGCACAGACGTGGGTTAACCACAATCCCTGTTTGATGCCTCAGTCTCATCTAATGGGTTGTAATGGAAGGGGTATCGGTAATATAATGGATACCTAAACATCTCCACCCAGCCCAGGAAGTAGAGCATTGATAATATCTTATGTCTACTCATGTTCTTTTCTCCCATCCTTTCCTCTCAATTCCTCATAATCTTCTGGGACTAGCCAATTTCCCCTTTTCCATTCCTTTTATTCCCTCATGTTCCAAGACTCATCCATGCTGTAGCATGTAGCCGGGATTAGTGTTTATGGCTGGGTATGGGTCTACTCTGTGGATATAGTACAATTTATGTAACCATTTCCCTAACAGTGGCACAGTCTGCATCTTTACAGTGGCCAATCCTTGGCAGAAGTGTGAAGTAGGATAGAGTTTGTCCTTGATGCCGTTAGTATATTTTTCTGCCCTTCTTTATCCTTTTAGAACAGTGGTTCTCAACCTTCCTAATGCCACGACCTCATGTTGTGGTGACCCCCAACCATAAAATTATTTTCGTTGCTACTTCATAACTGTAATTTTGCTACTGTTATGAATCGTCATGTAAATATCTGATATGCAGGATGTATTTTCATTGTTACAAATAGAACATAAAGCATAGTGATTAATCACAAAAACAATATGTAATTATATATGTGTTTTCCAGTTGTCTTAGGCGACCCCTGTGAAAGGGTTGTTCGACCCCCAAAGGGGTCGTGACCCACAGGTTGAGAACCGCTGTTTTAGAAGCTCATCCAAGCACCCTGGCTGCTGGCACACGGTACAGTGCAACAGATGTGTACTGAGTGAAAGTTGTGACACCAAGACTGAGGGCAACGACAGCCACATGGAAGTAGCTACCCTGAGATTTTCAGCCTCATCTCGGCTCAGAGGGAAGAGTGCCAGGACCAGTGACCAGTGTCTGCGTGGACCTCGGCTTATAACTCCCCCAGGTTTAGTGTATTACCCGCCTCATGGGCAGTCACAAACCAGCGGAGTCGTGGGCGTGGGCTAAAAACAAAGGAATAGCCTTCGCTGGTTTGGCTCAGGGATAGAGCGTCGGCCTGCGGACTGAAGGGTCCCGGGTTTGATTCTGATCAAGGGCACATGCCCAGGTTGCAGGCTCGATCCCCAGAAGCGGGTGTGCAGGAGGTAGCCGATCAGTGATCCTCTCTCATCATGGATGTTTCTATCGCTCTCTTCCTCTCCCTTCCTCTCTGAAATCAATAAATTATATTTAAAAGATAAAAAAAGGAATAAAACTACCATTACGGAATTTCCAGGGGAAGGTCAATTTTTGGGGGTGGTAGTTGAGAGGCTCAGTAAGATTTCTGGTGCCCTTAGGCCACACCGTCTCCCCACATACTTTAAAAGTTGGTCCTGGTCTTTATTCCATGTTAAATATCTACTATAAAAACACGCACATTTCTCAGGAAAATAGCTATGCAAAGGATGTCATTTCTCATCCCTCTGGTTAAATGTAGATTTTCCAAGATCAGATTTGATGACACTTAACGTTAACGTGTTTTCAAGTTCTCTTTTTTTAAATGTAAAGTGCTGAAAAAAATAATACTTTTTTGGCTGTGGACCCAAAGTCCTTCCCCTAAAATTTTAATTTTTTTATGGATGTTTTGTTCTGACTTGAGTGTTGATGGCAGTATTGGCCTCAGTGATGCCATTCTACCTGTAGCCTTGCTCGTACATGGCATTTTCACACAATGTTGGAGCTGGGGAGAACATCACATCGTCTGGTCGCGTGTTTCAGATCCGTGGACGCCCTGCGTGGAATCACCTAAGGAAAGTGCATAACATGCAGATTCCTGGGCTCCACCTCCATCTAATAAACCAGGTTGTTGGGGTGGGAGCCTGGGAACCTGCATTTCATAGCCCCCCCCCCCAACTCCTCCCTCCAGGTGACCCAGATTCACATGAACATTTGAGAAACACTGATCTGGTCTGAATTCCATTCTGCCGTGGAGGTAACTGTGACCAGAGAAGTTAGTAACTTTCCAGGGTTGAGAACTCACAGACTCATGGCCGGGCAGTCACTTGAGGTGAGGTACGGCAAAGAAATTGACGTGTTTGTTTTTCAAATTATACGGTGGGATTTAACGTGGCTTATTGTCAAATAACCCTCAAGTCTAGAGGCTGCTAATGCCTATTATCAGAGCTTAATCCTGTCTTGTTACCCTGAGTATCCTGAAATATGCAAATATTTGATGAAATTGGAGATCCTTGAAAGAAATCAGGAGATCCTCTGCTATGCCTGCATCCAAGTAAACAGTCACCATTCTTACTCGTCAGGCCAAGGTCTAGGAATCCCTTTTCCGATGACAACGGGGCCATGCACAGATTTCCTTCTTAAATGTTCTCTGTGTTTAGACCAGGGGTGGGCAAACTTTTTGACTCGAGGGCCACAATGGGTTCTTAAACTGGACCGGAGGGCCGGAACAAAAGCATGGATGGAGGGTTTGTGTGAACTAATATAAATTCAAAGTAAACATCATTACATAAAAGGGTACGGTCTTTTTTTTCAATAGTTTTATTCATTTCAAATGGGCCGGATCCGGCCCGCGGGCCGTAGTTTGCCCATGGCTGGTTTAGAAAGTAGATTTGCTATGCTGTGTTTTTTATTTTTAAAAAAATCTGTGTTCTTCTTTTCTTTTTTTAAAACAATTTATCTTTAATTTTGAAAGTATTATAGATGTTCTCCCCCCCCTTTTTTCCCATTGACTCCTTGTACCCTCTCCCCCCAAGGCATTCACCACCCCACTGTCTGTGTCCATGGTTGCTTGCTGTTTTCTGATTCAGTTGAAGAACAGGGATTCGCCTTCTCCTAAAAGAGACTAGAACCTTCCACGCCACTCCCACCTGGATACTAGCCACGCCCAGTCCAGGCACAACCCCTCTGTGTCTGCCTCTCAGGACCGAGTAAGCCATGCCCCCCTGAAGTGTCCACAGTGGTTCAAGCATTGGAGAAAACAAAAATGCCGCCTTCCAGCTGTGTGGCATGACTTTTGCTTGGAATTGTATTGATTAGAGAAAAAGTGAGGTTAGGGCCTTTGGTGCAGCGGGTCTCCTCATGCCTTGATACTTGGTGATCATGATATTAGTTACAGAGGCAAGAGCTTGGATGTCCATCCTAATTTGGGCTGTTCCTAAGACACTTGGGATCAGTGTCATATTAATACTAGAGGCCTAGTGCATGAAATTCGTGCACTGGAGGTGGGGGGGTGGTGGTCCTTCAGTCTGGCCTGCACCCTCTCGCAGTCCAGGGCTCTTGCAGTCTGGGACCCCTTGCTCCTTACGGCCTGCCAGCAGCGGAGGCGGGAGAGGCTCCTGCCACCACCGCTGCGCTTGCCAGCCATGAGTCTGGCTTCTGGCTGAGCGGCGCTCCCCCTGTGGGAGCACTGACCACCAAGGGGCAGCTCCTGCCTCGAGCGTCTGCCCTCTGGTGGTCAGTGTGCGTCATAGCGACTGGTTGCTCTGCTGGTAGTTCTGCCATTTGGGTGATTTGCATAGTCGGGTTTTATTATATAGGATTATGCTTGTTATCTGGATGGCTCCAGTGTTACCACAAGGTCCTTGGATCTGGAAGGGGGAGGCAGAACCGGAGAGATGGCAGCACGAGAGGCACTCAGCCCAACATTGCTGTCTCTGAGGTCGAGGTTGGGGGAGGCCGTGCTCGAGGGAATGAGTGCGACCTCTAGAAGCTGGAAAGCACGGGGAAATGGATTCTCCCCTGGAGTCTCCCGAAGGAGCAGCTCTGCTGACACCTGGATTTTAGCCCAGGGAGACCCACGTCCGGCGTCCAGACCCCAGAACGGTGCGATAACACATTTATGCTGTTTGAAGCCACTGTGTTTGTGGTAATTTGTTACAGCAGTGATCGGGCACTAATGTACTGTATCTCTGTGCTTTTATTTTGGGTCATTTAACTTCTACCTGAAAAACTTGTTTTAGTAATTTCCTTTAGAGTGGGTGGGTCTGGTGATGATGAATTTGGCCAGATTCTGTTTTTTTCTTTTCTTTTTCTCTGAAAATGTCTTTATTATAGCTTCATTAGTCTGTTTTCAATTTCATTGATTGCTGCTATTAATTATTTCCTTCCTTCTGCTCGTGTGGGGTTTAATTTTTTTCTTTTCCTAGTTTTATAAGTTGTAAAGTTTGATGACTGGTGTGGGACTGTCCTTCTTTCCTAATATAAACATGTAACGCTGTAAATGTCCCTCTCAGCTCTGCTCAGCTGCACTTCACACATCTCGATACACTGGGTTTTCACACCCATTCCGTTCAAAACATGCTCTTCTTTCCCCGCAGGCTCACGGGTAATTTCGGAGTGTGCTATGTATGTGCAGATATTTGGGGATCTCCCAGAGTTGTTGATTTCTGGTTTAATTCTGTAATGGCCTAAGAACATCCTCGGTATGATTTCTCTCCGTTTAAGTTTGTCGCGGTTTGTTTTAGGGCCTGGTTATGGTTTCCCTTGATGAACGTTGGGTGTGCACTGGCACAATAACGTGTGTTCTGCTTCTGCGCCGGGCGATCTGTCCCTGTCAGTTCCGTCCGTTTGACGGACCGTGCCGCTCAGGCCTGCGCTTGTGGATCTGCCTGTCCCTCCGGTCCTCGCCGTCTTTGCTTCATGGGGTTTGCGTCTGTGCCGTTAGGTGCGCGCACGGTCAGGGCTGTTCTGCCTTCTCGGAGCATGGGCCTGTTTACATCACACCGTGCTTCTCTGCACCCCAGCATGCCTTGCTCTGAAGTCTTCTCTGTCTGCACTGATGAGCTGCTGCGACTCTATGTTGGTTAGTGCTTGCGTGGGGCGTCTTCTCATCCTGGTCCTGATATTTGCCCCTATATTCGAAGGAGGCTTCTTGAGTGCTTCTGGTTGATATTTTGCCGATGTTTGGCTCTTCGTTTCCGCCTCTTTGCATTGTTTAGGTGATGCTTGGATATCCCACATCTTCAGTTTGCTGACGTCATCACGTGCAAAGCTATGTGCAGCAGGAAAATCCACATCCTTTCAGATATACGTAGAGATTCTTGGGAGTGACTTTCATTTTTCCTGCTCACCTTGTCTTTGATTTTAATGAATTCTTGTCGTGGTAGCGCCTATATTTTTTAGTTCCCCCACAGTCTTCATGCTCTTGTCAGCCACGGTGCTAATTATGTGCATTCTTCCCAGCTCTGCTTCAGTGGGTCATGTTGGTGGCTTGGAATTGACCATAATGGAAGTATTGACACCATGGGAATTGGGAAATCCTAGCTATCAAGGCTTTTATATCCCAGAGGGTAAAGGTCAAACAGTTACCAGCACAGCCTGCGTGCCTGCATGCAGCAAAGTATTACCAGCTCAGAGATGGATACAGGTTCATGGCCACCAGAGTGAAGTGGCACCACCCATCCTAGAGTAGCACAAACACATTACGAATTGAATATTAGCTCTTCTTCTTTTCTTAAAAAATATATTTTTAATTGATTTCAGAGAGGAAGAGAGAGATAGAAACATCAGTGATGAGAGAGAATCATTGATTGGCTGCCTCCTGCACGCCCCCCACTGGGGATTGAGCCCACAACCTGGGCATGTGCCCTGACTGGGAATCAAACTGTGACTTCCTGGTTCATAGGTCGATGCTCAATCACTGAGCCACACTGGCTGGGCAAATATTAGCTCTTCTTGCTCGCAAACCTCCCTGGATCATCGCCTCGTTTTTCTTCTCTTCAGGTGCTCACCTCTCCTGTGAATGGTTGGGAAAGATTTGGGATTGGGTCTTTCGTCTTCTGGTTTTTCCTTCAACCCAGAGTCTGCACGGCCACCGGGAGCATCATTCACAGTGTAGGGTGGTCCACAGCCTGTGAATGGCACCCCCTGGCAGAGTGCGAGGCAGTGGCCTCGAACCCGCATCCCTGATCCAACAGCAGGTGCTTTCCATGTCCGCCTTGGGTTTGCAGCACCACGGAGCTGAGCAGCTATCCCACAGGGATGGTGCATGGGAGCAGCGGTGTGAGTGTCAGTGTTCCCGAGCACACACCAGCCAGCCAGTGGGAGGACTCACTGCCGCTCCTGCTGCTGCCCCCGATGTGGGGTTTCTCCCGGGACCCCCCCCCCGCCCACCCCAAAGCATCACTAACAGGCCCACCACTGGGAGTAGTACATAGGATTTATGAAGCTGGGGTTTCCCTTTCCACACTGACATGCCATGCACAAGGAACTTCAACTTGTGCTGTCTTTGTTTACCTGTTAAATCCCTATGATGCCAGCTCACTTTTCTGTCTTCTATAACAGCCTCAGCCGCACCCATGCTCTCATTTAATCTTTGTAAGAATCCTGTATCTTAATAGCAGTACCATGATTTCAACAACTGCCCTTGAGTGGTCTCTTCTCTGCCATCATTAGCTTGCATGCTTCCCACAAATTACCCCATTTAAATTTTACAAAACCCCGATGGGGTGCCTGGCTGGTCTGGATCAGTGGTTGAGGGTAGACCCATGAACCAGGAGGTCATGGTTGGATTCCCGGTCAGGGCACAAACCCAGGTTTTGGGCTTCATCCCCAGTGTGGGGCGTGCAGGAGGCAGCCGATCAATGATTCTCTTTCATCATTGATGTTTCTCTCTCTCCCTTCCTCTCTCTGAAATCAATAAAAAACACTTTGGCCCCCCCCCCCCGAAAAAAAAAAACACAAAACAAAACCAAACAACCCTATGGGGAAAGTGCTACTATCAAACCCAATTTTCAGAGGAGGAAATAGAATCTACTGGAAGTTTTAAATGGTCTGTCCAGGGTATCCCAGGAAATGGCAGGTTTGGGACTCGAGCAGAGCACAGGACTCCAGAACCTGCATCCTAACCAGAAGAACAGAGACGGATGGGAACGCGTGCACAGAGCTCTGTGTTCTGCCTCTCAGAGGCGGCAGGTGGCACTGGGCCTCCTCCTGGGCCTCAGGGCCATGGTGTGGGCTGTGGTCACAGGGCTGGGGCCCGTCTGGACATGGCTGCGTTCCTGCTCTGCTCCCAGCTTTCTCTCCCACTGGGAGGTTTGCTGAGTGAGGGGGTGGGAGGGTGGGGGGGGGGGGCTGCCATGCCCAGGGAGGAGGCGCTTCCTGCCAGCTCCAGTCTCACATCACAGCCCTCCAAGGGCTTAGCACCATGGAATCGGTGTACAGACCAAACCCCAGTGTCACAAAGTAAATATTTCACGTTTCATGTGAAATCCTATCCGAAAACAAGTGTGAAGAATTGGGATTTAGTGAGAAGCGCACATTTCAGGGATTGAAATGGGTTTTGATGGGGGTGGGATCCACCCACCGCGCTGCCCTGCTCCCACCTTTTCCCGGGGTCTGGCCATTGCGCCCCGAGCCCAGCCTCATGGGTGCAGGGAACAGCCAGAGGGCGAGGCCGGCAGGCGATGGAGAGCCGCTAGCCACACGTGCTGCCACACGCCGGAACGTCAACGGGGCTTGGGTTCAAGAATAGATGTCTTTCTGGTTATGCATAAAAATGAACAGCGCCGGGGAGGAGGCCGGGGATGGTGACAGACCGGAGTTTTTAAAGTGAGGAAGCGCGGCCCCGCCGGTTTTCCGGAGAGGCTGCATTTTCGGAGCAGCGAGCCCTGCCTCCCGCAGACTTTGCAAGCGATGGCGCTGGGTGGAGGGCTGGCGGTTTGGCTGACACCTGAGCGGAGGTGTGTGTCACCTGGGCCTGGCCACGCTGGCAGAACCCTGGCGGCCCCACCGCTGTCCGCAGGGCTTGCAGAACACCGGGCTCTGGTTTCCCCTGGGGGTGCAAAGCCACAGACACTCCCTTTTATTCTGACACTGAGGTCATGCCCTTCAGCCGGAGGAGAGGGCGGGGCTGCCTCTGCTGTTTCCCCCTCCCCCACTCTCCTCCCCTTTATTTTTTATTATTTTTTAAAAATGTGTTTTGATTGATTTTAGAGAGGAAGGGAGCGAGAGAAACATTGATGTGAGAGAGAAACCGATCAGCTGCCTCCTGCATTCCCCCTCCTGGGGATGGAGCCCACAACTTGGGCCTGTGCTCTGACCAGGAATCGAACCTGCGCCCTTTGGGAGCACGGGATGAGGCTCCATCAGCTGAGCCACAGCGGCCAGGGCCTGCGGAGTCCCCTTCACGTGGATCTGCCGAGCGTCAGTCCGGCCGGCCCTTCAGCCTGCTCGTGCCGCCCGGACACAGTACCTCGGCCTGGGGAAAGCGACACAGACGTTTCTCTCTCCCGGTTCTGGAAGCCCAAGGTCAAGGTGGGGCAGGGCTGGTTTCTGCCGAGGCCTCTCTCCTTGGCCTGCAGGTGGCCGTCCGCCCCACGTCACCGCCTCTCGCTGCTGCGTGGCTGACATTCAGGTATCTCAGGCGCTGGCAGTAACACGCATCTCGCTCTTGCTCACCGTGCACCCTGACTCCGGGCCAGCTTGAATTTGGGTCGTGCCTGCCTCATGCCGGAGGGAGACGAGCAATGACAAACCCCCACAAGCCCCGAAGATGTCTCGGGCGGGGCACGCCTCCTTCTGGTTACATCCCGTCCGTCAGAGCCAGTCCCGTGTGGTGAGAGGGGAGCAGTGAACAGCTTGAGGGCCCCTTTCGACTGGCCCTTGAAGAGTGTTCCGTGCGGTGGGGCTGTTGGCAGCATCAGATCTGCTTGAAGAGTGTAGCAACCAGGTTGGCAGGTGCATAGGGAAAACGGGAGCAGGAACCCGCTCTCCTAACACTGCGGTGAGGGCACTGCCCGGGGCTGAAGGAGGGGTGGAGATGGAGGAAAGTAACCCCGAGACATAAACAAATGTGCGGTTAGCAGCCTTGGTGGTTGCCATGGGGAATGAGGGCGCTGAGTTTTAAGGACCCCCAGAGTTCTGCCTTACGCTCTGGGGCTAATGAATGGAGCTCTGCAGACGGCTGTAATAGCCAGGAAACGACGAGTGTGGTTTTGGGTGTTTTCAGTCTGAGACGCCTTGGATCCATCCATATGGTTATATCACATCAAGGAAATAGCTGGGTGCAGCATTATGATATTATTGGCAAAATTACTTTCCAGTTTCTTCTGGAATATCACCTAAAAGTTATCCTGAGAGTAGCTTTCTTAGAGGAAATCACCTTTGTGTATCATTTCCTCCACTCTTACGATACATAGATACCAAAAGAAAACATTGTTCATGGGTAACAAATTGTTCCTATAAAATTTTTTTATCGAATTTATTGGGGTTACATCCTATATAATAAAAGGCTAATATGCAAATTGTCCCCTCAGGAATTCGACTCAGAGACCGGGAGTTTGATTGCTCACTATGACGTGTGCTGACCACCAGGGGGTGGCGCGGAACATGGCGGGTGACCAGCGGTGGCTGCGAGGCGCCGAGGGAGTGAGGGAAGGAGGAGGCGGGGAGGCTGGGAAGTGGGGAACCTGATTGACTCTGATCACGGCCAGGCCTAGGGACCCTACCTGTGCATGAATTTTGTGCACCGGGCTTCTAGTTGGTTAATAAAATGTTACAAGTTTCAGGTGTACAATTCTATAACACATCATCTGTATATTGTATTGTGTGTTCACCACCCTAAGTCAAGTCTCCTCCCATCACCACATACCCCCCTTTACTCCCATCTACCTCCCCCCACCCCCTTCCTTCTGGTAATCACCCTACTTTTGTCTTGTGTCTGTGATTTCCCCCCCTTAATCCCTTCACCTTTCCCACCGCCCCATCCCTTCCCTCTGACAGCTGTCAGTTGGTGCCTCCCTCTCTGAGCCTGTTTCTGTTTTGCTTGTGAGTTCATTTTGTGCGTTAGGTTCCACGTAGGCGCAAGACCATGCGGTACTTGTCTTTCCCTGACTTTTTTGTCTCAGGTTATTTGGTGGAAGGAAACGCGCTTTTCCTTTGTGTTTCTCATCTATTGGTATGCGCATTCCT
>NW_006286246.1:1668310-1675068 GCF_000327345.1 Myotis davidii | reverse complement strand
CCTGCTTCACCACCAACTAGAGAATTCGCCTCTTTTCCTTGGTGACGTGTTGGGGTGGGAGCCGAGGGAATCGACGTGTAAAAATCAGACGGTACCCCTTCCCACCGCTGGGTCTGCAGGCCTCCCACACGGAGGCACGGCGTTGAGTACCTCCTGCATGTTCACGTCAGAAAACTGGCAAATATAGTCAAGGATGAGGAGCAGCTGAAATTACAAAGGGCGCTGGGACCACGGAGACCGATTTCAATCCTTTCAGGATCAGCCAACCTTTTCTGCGTGTTGCTTCATCTGATGTAAATGATCAGAGTTCAAGAACACTCAGGATTTATCACACAAGACAGGACAGAGTGGAGCTTTCTGTTTTGACTCTCCCAGCGGTCCTACAGTAAATATGGTTTCAGCAAAACATGCCAATGGTTTTGAAAACATATTTTGGCTGGTATCTTAGCAACACGCCTTCTTTTTCAGGTAATACACACCCTTTAATGCATGGCTGAAGTCACTGGCCCAAGGTGACAAGTCTCCTGCAATGTCTCACATCTCCACAGCCTTCACGAAGGCTTGTGAGTAGAAATCGAGGTCTCCCGTGTTCTCACCGGATGCCATCCGATAACCGCTCTCTCAGTGCCTTTTAACACACAGCAGGACAGGACTACATTGGACGTCCCCTGGTACTCCCACATGTATGTCCAACAAGATGGACACTGCAAGTACTTCTTTTTTTTAAAGTAATGTTTCTATTGAGTTTTAGAAAGAGAGGAAGGGAGAGGGAGGGAGAGATAGAAACACTGATGCACAGCCCACACTGGGGATCGAGTCCAAAACCCAGGCATGTGTCCTGACTGAATCAAACTGTGACCTCTTGGCACAACCACTGAGCAACACCGGCCAGGCTGCAAATACTTCTTTATTTCATGTGAGCTCCAGGAAGGGTGGCACCTGCCATCATGACCGGCATTGGTGCCCAAAAGGGGCTTTGGAATTGACAAGGTGCCTAAACTTTGGTTGAGGAGAGAGCATCTACCCCTCCAGGGGCAGCTTCCATGGACTGGGTCGGGGAGAAGGGCTCGGTGGGGGCGAACGTGGGCTCTGAAGTCGTAAAACCCACTTGGAGTCCTGGCTGTGACCTACCAGCTGGGGAACCCTGAGCAAGTGATGCCTCTGTAAACCCCACTTTCCTCCCGGACTCTGTATGCAATTGAATAGTAACCTCACTAATGGGAACATCCCAACAGCCACCATGGGCTTTGTTTATGGAACAGGTGGAAGTGAGGAATGCCCCAGGACGCAGCCCATTCTTGACAGTGAACTTGCTTCGGTGCGCTCCGGTACCTGGACACTTTACCTGAAGGAGGGCGTCCAGGGACTGTCTCTGGGCGCTTGGTCACCTCTGGCTGAAGCGGATTTTAAAGCCCAAAGGGCCTTGGTGGCTATTGTGTCCCCCTCTCCTCCCTCCGCCCAGTTTTGATGACCTTTGTGGCCAGATGTGCAGAGGGCTTTGGGCGGGGCTGTACGACCGCTGCACGTGTTAGCACCTGGGCTTCTTTCTCCTCTTTTCTGTAGCTCCCCGCCCTGGGCCTGCTCTTGGGCCCTTAGGTGGGTGGGAGGGGAGGCCCCTCCTAGGAAGGGAGGGTCTTTCCAGGTCCGCAAGCAGAGGAGCTGCGGAGAAGGCCCGCATCCCGGACCTGGGGGAACAGGCCGCTGCGGAGCCAAGAGCAGGGGTGGGAGTGGGAACACTTTGCCCGGGTCCGGATCTGCACCGGCAGATGCGGCTAATTAGCCGGAGGCTGGTTCCTCCTTGGAAAGGGGAGCTCAGGCTGCCCTCATCTGTCTCACCGGTTGTCTGGGTGTCGGCTACAAGCGTGAAAGTGCCCGAGTGTCACTCAGCGTGAAGAGGGACTGTGTACTGTCACATGCTGCAGTCGAGGAAACCTTGGGGACGTTATGGGAAGTGAAAGGAGCCAGATGCCAGAGGACAGATCCAGTGTGGTTCCCCTTGTGTGAGCTCACAGAGTCTTAGGGACAGAAATGGAAGGGGGGTGTCAGGGCTGGTGAAGGGGTGGAGAGACAGTGTTCAATGGGGACAGGGTTTTGGGGAGATAAAAATTCTGGGGATGGATGGTGGTGATGGTGGCACAATATTGTGACTGTCTTTAATGCTACTGAAGCAACGTTACACATGGTCAAGATTGTACATTTTATATTTTACTACAATGTAAAAATTGCAAAAGAAAGAAGTTGCAAGTATGGTAAACATTGCAAGGTAGAGTGCAAACTCATAATACGAGATATCAAAGTCTTTTTCCCTTTCTTTCTTTCTTTCTTTCTTTCTCGAATGGTTGGAGCGCTTGGAGGACAGAGTAAAAGAGGAAATTGGGACTAACTGGCCTCGCTCCGGTCTCTTTGCGTGTTCTGGCTCTGTGGGGGATGGCGGGGGGTGAACCCAGATTCCAGGGGTGAGCGAGGGTTTGGGGACCAGTCTGGCCCGTTTATTGTGATGGTGTGAACCCTCTGCTCTCTGACCCTGAAGTTTCCTCATCGGTAAAATGAGGGGTTCATTTCAGGGGGCCTTCAGCTCCCCCACTCACCCTTACAGCGCTGCAGGTCTCAGGTTTCACTTACCTTCTTTGGATCCAATTCCATTCTTTCCAGCCCATTCACCTTCACTTACTTTTACCATGTGACTTGCTTACTCACTTAAGATTTTAAAAATAAGAGAAGTTAAAGAAAAACAGCACCGAGGTGCCTACAGCTTCTGAAAAACACCATTTCCCGGGAGGAAAGAAACACCTGGGGCCGGACCCGCGCAGCCCCTGCGGCCGGAGTCTCCGCACCTGGACGGGGCGGGCTGGGCTGCGCTGCTCTGCGGCGCCCTCTGGCGGCCGCTCTCCGTCATGGTCACCGCCCGCAGAGGGTTGTCCCCAGCTTGTGCCTGGGGCTGGGTCAGGACACTGGTCTGAGGAAAAGACTGACCCAGACAAACGCCTGTCTGGCCCTTCGGCCGAGACATGGACAGTGGCATCGCTCTGTTCTGGAAGCCTCTCTCTCCGTGGCCAGTGATGGAAATGCCAGGAAAAAGTGGCCCGTTGGTTATATTTGTGTAGTGTGTCAGCACACCACAGAGGGGAAAGTCAATGAGAAGGATGACGTCATTGAAATGAGCATTTTCTGCCCCCTTGGCAGAAAGGCACTCATTAGCCATATACCTCTTTACAAAGGGAGATGGGGTGAATTAGAGATGAGGGAAAGTGGGGCAGATGTTTTCCTCTGATTAGAATCCTTCTAGAAGGAAGCGCTAGAGAGTGAGAACCCGTGCGGAGAGCACGCTGCACGTTTTTGGGTGCCCATCAGTCATCAGGAGGCAAAGAAACCCTAGGCGGGAGGCAGAGCTGCCCCGGCCCAGGTCACGGCAGATGGCCCACGGGCACGCGCTTAGCAGCTGTAGGCCTGGTGGACACCACTGCTGTCAGCAAGCGCCGCGTGCAGGGATGATCTGATCTACAGGGAGAAGGGAGACTGGCTCTGAGCACGCGCATGTTCTCACCAGCAGCGCCAGCAGCTCTGGGAGCCTGTTGAAGTGCACAGTCCCAGTCCCAGCCCAGCTGCTTCAGAGACTCGGTCGTGGGGCAAAGCAGTCCGTGTTGTAACGAGCCCTCCAGGTGGTTCTCTGGCTACTAGAGTCCGAGCACCACTGAGCTCCGGGGCTGGTCCGCAGGCTCCCAGGGAAGAGGCTCCAGGGTCAGGTACGTGTCGGGGGCGAGGACTGGGTTTCTGCGTCCTGATCCCCATTCCTGGACTGGCTCCTTTCTGACCCTGTCCTGCCCTCACAGGGGGTCTTGCTTTTCCTGGAGCTGATGCCGTCACCATTCCTTATGTCTCTAGCGTTTGACCCAGAGAAGTGGCTTTATGGGCACCCACCTTTTCATTCTCACAGGTGCCTTTTCTTTTCTTCCTTCCAAGTGGGAGGGCTGAGCCATTTCTCCTGTAGCAGAAGCTTTACAGCGGGGCCTGTGCAGATGGCAGGCGGTCACACGGAGGACTATTAGTCATAACAGTC
The DNA here is from genome assembly GCF_000327345.1 of Myotis davidii. Taxonomy (NCBI): domain Eukaryota; kingdom Metazoa; phylum Chordata; class Mammalia; order Chiroptera; family Vespertilionidae; genus Myotis; species Myotis davidii. The sequence continues at coordinate 1,671,011 of NW_006286246.1, read as the reverse complement.
GCTAGTCATTAACTGCTCGTTTAGCCGTTCATTTCTCAACGCAACAAATGTTTATTGAGCATCTACTATGTGCCACAAGGGCTGGGAGACGAGGGGGAGCCGGGAGCTGGGTGTGTCTGTGTCCGTGGTTCAGTGTCACTGGAGCAGGGAGCCTGCTGGTGGGCAGTGTGGACGGAGAGGGGACCGGTAGGAAGCTGTCACACCTGCAGGCTTGAACTTGATCCCGAGAGCACAGGGAGCCATCAGGGAGGTAAAGGGGGAGCAGCACAGACCAGGTGCCACCAGAAGATACGTGTTACCTTGGGAAGCGGGAACTGCAAACACACCCAAAGGTAGAAAGAATAATGAGCCGATTCTCCGCGTGACTCACCCCCTTCCCAGACGGATCCAGTCGTGGCCAAGTGTGTTTTCGTCCTTCTCCCACCCCCTCTCCCTCCCGCCACTTAGATTATTCTAAAGCAGGTCCCTGCCTTCCTGTCATTTCTTCTGCAAACGCGTTAATATGTATCTCTGAGAGATGAGAACCTTTCACAGATATAACCATAATATCATTATCCATCATACCAAAAAAATCAACAGTTCCTAAATGACAACAAACACCCAGTCAGTTCTTCAATTCCCCTCACTTCCAGGAGAGGCAAAGCAGGGATCAGTGGTAATGGAGGCAGACTTGACTTGGGGTGGTGAACACGCAATGCAGTGCACAGGTGAAGTATGATAGAATTGTATACCTAAAATCTATATTATTTTATTAACCAACTAGAGGCCTGGTGCATGACATTCATGCACTGTGGCGGGAGGGCAGGGGTTGTCCCTCAGTCCAGCCTGCACCATCTCCAATCTGGGCTCCTCGGGGGATGTTTATAGGGATCCGGCCTAAACTGGCACTCGGACATCCCTCTCACAATCCGGGACTGCTGGCTCCCAACGGCTCGCCTGCCTGCCTGCCTGCCTGATTGCCCCTCACTGCTCCTGCCTGCCAGCCTGATCACCCCCTACCCACTCCCCTGCCAGCCTGATTGATGCCTAACTGCTCCCCTGCTGGCCCTGTCGTCCCCAACTGCCCTACCCTGCTGGTCTGATTGCCTATAACTGCCCTCCCCTGACAGCCCAGTCGCCCCCAACTGCTGGCTATCTTGTGGCTGTGGGTGCCGCCATCTTTGAGGATGGGACAGTCAATTAGCATATTCCCTCTTTATTAGATAGGATGTCACCCCTATAAAATTCAATAAAAATTTAAAAAATGTTCCCGTATATATGTGTGTGTATAGATAGCCTATATATTAAAAGCCTAATATGCTAAGTGTCCAGTCGTCTGTTTGTCTGTTCAACCAATCAAAGCATAATATGCTTATGATATGCTGAGGCTGTTCAACCACTCGCTATGATGTGCACTGACCACCAGGGGTCAGATGCTCTGACTGGTAGGTTAGCTTGCTGCTGGGGTCCGGATGATCGGGACTGAGCGAGATGGGCCTGACATGCCCTGGAGCCCTCCCGCGGTCCCTCCCTGGTTGGCCAATCTCCCGCATTCCTCCCCGGCCGCGATTGTGCACTGGTGGGGTACCTTGGACTGGCCTGCACCTTCTCGCAATCTGGGACCCCTTGGGGGATGTCAGAGAGCAGGTTTTGACCCGATCCTGCAGGCCAGGCCGAGGGACCCCACTGGTGCACTAATTTGTGCACCAGGCCTGAAACGATATATATATTGTTTTTGAATTAGGATCTAATAAGATCCATATATTATAGTTGGTTGATATGTCTCTTAAGTCTCTTTAAATCTATAGGTCCCCTCTCATCTTTCTTTCTATTTCTCTGCAATGTATTTGGTCTTACATGGTTTAGAGATACTGATTACTTCCTGGTAGTGCCATTTAGCATGTTCCCCTGTCCCCTGTAATTCCTGTAAGTCGGGGGTAGATGTGGTTTGGTCTGGGGTTTTGGGTGAGTGCTCGTCATAGGTGGTGTCTGGGTTCATGGCCTCCACTGTCTCAGTGGTTTTTTCCTGGTGCCCCTCGGCCACAAGAATACTTAGCAGTTCAATTGGTGAAGGAGTCATATTTAAAGAGCCTAATAAATATTTATGTCCTAACAACTTAGTGACCTTTTAAAAAGCTAATATGCATAAATTAAATGAAAAATATTTTGCTGCATTCTCAAATAACCGCAGTTTCTTACTAGTTGTGCACAGAACAGCTGCTCACACCCGAGAATCGTGTGGGACACTCTGCCCTCATCTCTTTCACGTTGATGTTTGCAAGCTTTTGTTCTTTTGTGCTAAAATACACATAACAAAACGGACCACTGTAACCACTGTTAACTGTACAATTTAGTGGTATTAACTACCTTTGTAATGTTGTGTAACCACCACCATCCTGTATTTCCAGAACTTTTCCATCGTCCCAAACTGAAACTCTGTTCCCACTAAGCGGCACACTCCCCTCTCCCTCCCCGGCCCCCGGCCGCCCATCCCCGCTTCAGACCCTGGGAACTGGCTGGCCCAAGGGCCTCATGCGAGTGGCGACACATGGCGTTGTCTTTTGGTGTTTGGATTTTTTCTTTTTCCTCCCCTGAGGATATGTCTTTATTGATTTTTAGAGAGAGAGAAACATCGATCAGCTGCCTCACCTACAGAACCTGATTGGGGATCGAACCCACAACCCAGGCATGTGGCCTGACCAGAATGTTACCCGCAACCTTT
>NW_006286246.1:1651344-1668264 GCF_000327345.1 Myotis davidii | reverse complement strand
GCTCTAACCAACCAAACCACCTGGCCAGGACTTGGCTTTTTATTTTATTTTATTTATTTTTAGCGTGATGCTTTCAGGTTCGTGTATGAGAGGCGTGTATCAGTACTTCATCCCTCTTTAAGGCTGCCTGGCCTTCCCTCGCATGTATCCACTGCCTTTGGTCCACCCCTTCCTCCGTTGGTGGGCGTGTGGGTGGCCTCCACGTGTTGGCTGCGGGGAACAGTCCTGCTGGGACCCTGGTGCCAGCGGCTGCTGAGTCCCTGCCTCAGTCCTTTGCGGGTGGAACAGGCCCTCACCTTCCTCTGGGACCTGAGAACCCAGGACGCAGACAGGCGTCCCCGAGGGAACGCCGAGCCGTCCAGGAAGGAGGGGCGACCCCCTCGAGGTAGTGGTCTGCACAGGGCCGGGCAGTCGTGAGTTCCACTTTGTTCCTTCAGAAAATGAGTATCTGTCTGACCGGTGTGGCTCGGTGGCTGAGCATCGACCTGTGAACCAAGAGCAGGTTCGATCCCCAGTGTGGGGTGTGCAGATGGCAGCTGATCACTGATTCTCTCTCATCATTGATGTTTCTCTCTCTCTCTCCCTCGCCCTTTCTCTCTAATATATATATATATATATATAATATATATATAATATCTGTGGCAGCTGTGTGAGTTCAAGGTGGCGCCTCAGCCACCATTTGTTTTGGGGATCGCAGGAGTAAGGTTTATATTTGAAAATACCCTCTGACCTGGAGGCTGAGGAGGCCGAGGTCCCAGCTGCGGGCCTTGTGGGCAATCCAGGTAGAGGTGATGGTGGGGTTGAGGGGCGCTGAGGCTGTGTTGGGGAGGGAGAGGGGCTGGATCGGAGAGGCGGGGAGTGACGGAGTGGGTGTAAGTGAAGTGAGTTTTCGTCCGTAGGGGCCTTTTCCATCCGTCTGCTGTCACATGGAGGATAGACCCGCGCAGCCAAAGTGGATGAGGGAGCCAGCGAGGTGGCAGTGCTGTCACCCAGTGGGAGGTGATGGAGGACCAGGACCCGAAGGACCTGGGCTGGGCGAGGGGCACAGGGGGAGGGAGGAGGAGGCGACGAGGACAGACGTCGCCCAGGTTTCTGGCTGGTGCAGCCCGAGCGCTGGAGACCCATGTGCTGAGGGGACCTGGGTCCACGGCCGGGCGTTGTGCTGATTTCCCAGAGCCGCCGAACAAGGCGCCACAAGCCAGGTGGCTTACACCCCAGACGCTCATCTATTTAGTGTGACGTCTGGGGCCCAGACGTGAGGACTCAGGCTGCTGGTGGGCGGTGCTCCCTGCCAAGTGCGAGGGGAGGATCCTTCTCCGCTTCTTTCAGCGTCGGTGGCCAGGTGCTCCTGGCTTGTGGCAGCATCACCCAGTGTCTGCCTCTGTCCTCACAGGGTGTCCTCCTGAGTCTGTCTTCACGCGGCTGTTCTGTTGTGAGCACACAGTCAGCTCGGCCAGGAGCCTGCCCTGCCTCCGTGCGACCCATCTTAACGGATCACATCTGCAATAACCCTATTCCCAAGCGAGGCCACAGGCGGTGCTGGGATTTAGGACCTCAGCATATGTGTTTTGGGGCATAATTCAACCCATAGCAGGCGTGCTTCCTTTGAGAGGCTGTGACGCCAAGTCCGGAGCAGCAGCTGGAGTGCAGACAGGAGGTCTGGGTGAACCACACGGTGAGGTGGAGGAGATCCTCTCTGGAGAGAACGCTGGGTGGGCAGGGAAGGCCCTGTGCTCAGCCCCGAGGACCTGCAGCCGCCAGACCCTCGCGAAGCAGACCGAGGGGGAGTGACGGACTCCGAACCTTGCTTTCTCCCCGCACCGAGCGTTCCCCGCCTGGGACTCGCCGGGCTGTAAGAATTCTGGGTGTTAGAGGTTGAATATCGATGCTTACTGTTACTCACAAGTAATGATTAATGCAGTGCAGGCTCTTGCCAGCTAAACAACGTTGCTTCATCCTTTTGTACGTGCATACTCCTTTAACGAGAGGAGCGAACCACTTCACATGTTCTTTTAAGTGTATAATTTCACGTATCGGTTGCACCCACCGAAGCCCTCCCGCGGCCCGGCTCCCGGGAGGTAATGAAGGGGACTGCGATTCCAGCGCAGCTGATGCCACGGTGCCCAGTGACGTGGAAATGGACATTGTACCCAGGCCAGCGCTAACAGGCCTGTTTCCATGACATCCGTCCACTGGGCGGAACCTCCTCTGAAACGAAATCGTGTGCTTGTTCAGGATGTTGGCTGAGATTGAGTGGGGTTCCAGGAGGAAAGGGTTTGGGAACCCGACATGTGAGTGGACATGTTCAGGGCATGTGCTCCTCTGGGGTCATCCCCACACTCCAGACCGGGAAGTGCAGGACCGAGAGATGAAGGGGTTCATCCAGGTGACCACTGGGGGACCTGCCAGGGCCCTCTGGTCACGTTTCGGGGGCCTGGCAGCTCACGGGGCTGCAGAATGCAGCTGCAGTCGTCAGCCCAGGGCAGCAGAAGGGGTGCTCTCCAGGCCCTGAGTCATGTGAGGGACTCGGGGATCTTCAGCTGAAACACAGGCCAGGCCACTGAGCCATCTAACTCCCCCCCAACTCCTCCCCCCTGCCCCCTCGGGTGGAGAGATCATTATTTGGGGAAAGGTCCCAGGTGATTTTGATGTGCACCCCTCTTCCAAACAAGGGGCATCTCTGCTGGCCCCGGTGCAGGAGGTGAGGGGCTAATTGGTAGGCCTTGGCCTTGCAGAGGGCCTGGTGAGATCTCAGATCACCTGAAGCTTCATCCAAGACCCAGAAAGCCTTGGTTTCCCGTTTGGGGTGAGTAGCAGGGCGCTTCGGTTAGCGGGGTGTCAGGCTGCCTGAGTAGAACTGGAGGAAACAGGCAAAAAACGGGATAGTGAACCCCGGCTCCACTGGCTGTGACTTTTAACCGCTCTGGGGCTCAGTTTCCACATCTAAAACGAAGACTCCGTCTCTCATAAGGTCGGGGGTGACCTCAACCATTAGGAAGCAAGGAGCCTCCATTAATAACGAAGGCAGGATGCCTTCCTAGGGTGACCACCTTGTCTGGTTTGCCAGGGAATGTTCTGGTTTAAACCTAAAGGTCCCTGGCCCCGAGAAGCCCTGCAGTCCCAGGCAAACTGGGACCGTTGGTCACTCTATGCTTGGCACAAAGTAGACGCCCAATGAAAGGATGAATGATCGCCCTTGTCACCTTCTCTCAGATTGCATGGCGCTGGGATACCCACCCACGAAGCCAGCTTTTCCACCAGGCGGAGCCGGGGCAGTCTCATGTCCTTTAAGGGGGTGACAATGCCCTGGAGATATTGTCCAAATGGCAACTCTGTAAATCCCACCTCTGCCCTCTGCCAGGTTTGTCTGAACCTTGTTGTGACATGTGTCTAGTATTTGCGACTTTGCTGCTAAGAGCGGAAGTACCTGGAACATAGGGGGGCTTCCCGCTTTTGGGGGGAAGCAAATGACCTTCTGAGGCGGGCCAGCCAGGTGGTGACTTCTCATTTTATGGGGGAACAGGGCGAGGCATAGGGCTTCTAGAGCTGTGGTTCCCAACGTGGGGCAGTTTGATTTTTAAGGGGGTTGGGGGGGCAATTCGAAAATGAGTTTGCAGCCAAGGTTGAGAACCACTGTTCTAGGGGGCTCATATACAGTATATATATATATATGTATGTATTGTGACATATTTAGGCATTTCAGTTCTCTATTATATGTTTTGAAACTTTATTTTTTCATATCACTTCATATTATTATTATTTTTAACAATCTCTTAGCGATTTCTTTCTCAGTACTTCAATTGTCCTTTTGTTCTATTTTTCTCTTCCATGGATGCCATGTTGTTTGGAAGCGTGTTTAGACCAAGTTAATGGCCTTTTAGGCTTCCTCCACGTGACTAGGAGTTCACTTTTTGAATACTGAGAATTATATGTCATGGAGGGGGCCAGGCATCAGGATTTTAGAGACGCTTAGGTGGGGCGTGGCCAAAAAAAGGTTGGGAACCACTGCTCTAGAGTCTACATCCTCCAGGTGATAGGACGTGTTATGGTGTCACAGCGCCCCCAGGAAACATTCCTCGTTCTACACAAGGAAGCCAGAGCTACCCGCCAGCAATCTATGCACAGAATTAAGCCCCTGAAATAGCGCTAAATTATTTGATTTAAATACTGGTCTATCTAGGGATGAAGACCTCGGTAATGTAGGCTCCCATTAATAATGAATGGTTTTCTGTATTCTAATCCTGTTAAGCATACAGCTCCTCGGCAAATGTATTAGTGGCGATGCGTGTTTGTGAATTAAGCCCTTGGTGTATCAGGGTGATGAGCCTAATTGTCTATTCAAAAGGCTATCACTTTATCACGTCATTAAAATTAAAGAGGTCCCTTTTGTCGGAGTGTTTTGTTAATCCTCCAGATGATATTTTCTCTTTCTCTCTCATTTTCTTCTTATTGAGTTTTATTAGGATTTAAATGCAACTGAAGCAAATCCTGCCGTTCCACCGAAATTGATTATTAAAATAACACCGATAATTATACATAGGTAGTAGGAAATGACACATTGGGGCTGGAGGGGAGGTTGTGTGCTCCCACTCGGATTATGCTAACGAAGATGCAGGGCGCTGAAAATAGAACAAGTACAATATAGCTCTGAAATGGGTTACAGATTTAGTGACTGTTCTACCTCCAGGCAGTTTGAGTGATTCCTGCTAAAATTATCATCTGGATCCAAAAATGACATCCGACGGGAAGGTATGAACAATTCATTTGACGAACTCTTCATATCAGGCGCTTAGATGCTTGGCAGGGCTTTCCTACTCGGTTCCTTTATCCAGTGTCTTCCAACCAGGCCTTTGTCTTTTTTGAAAGAAAAACATTCTTTCAGATTAAAAAAAAAAATGGTGCCCGGTCTCAGTCACAAAATAGTACTCAGGGGAAAGGCTTAGCGAAATTCTGCGCGGCTGTATTTGAACACCAAAAGAATTCATCGGTCTTTTATGAAAGTTAAAAACAAAACAAAACACCTTTCCTTTAGAATGTGTTTAGAAAACTCAGAAGTACCGTTGTTTTCAAAGTCCAGCTGACTCAGGACTTGCAATGGCTTCATTTGAAGAAAGTTGTTCTTGAAAGGGTTTGGGGAGTTGAGAAAGGCTCGCTGGGTGCCCTGTAAGCACCCACTGGCATCGCCCTTCCTGTCACCTCTCCCGGGATGTCCGAGGGCCACTGACCATTCAAACACAGCGGGCCAGGAGGTCACCCCCGGGGGCGCAGAGCAAGGACGGGCCTCCTTTCTTGGAAGGCAGCTATGCTCACCACTATACCACCAACGCCTTCGGGCCTCCTTTCTTAGGCGCATGTTCTTTCTTTCAAGAAGAAAGTCCAAGAGACCCATTGTCTCCCGGTGAGGCGCCAGTTAGGGTGAGGGCCCCAGACGCTAAAGATGGAGGGGACCTTCTGGGAGGCCGTCTCATCTGGACACAATCCAGGGATGTCTCTACAGTATGAAAGCTTTTTTTCTCACGAGATTGACCTGGAGTTTGAAAATTGTCCAATGCCAGCGAGGGTCAAAATTGGCAATAAGGGGGCGCCCAGAAGCGGAGAGCTGCTGGCTTCGCCCACCTCACGCTGTTTTTCCTTATTGGATGCCCTTTCCTCACTTTTCTTTAGAGAAGACACCCCTCCCAGGCCCTCAGTGCCAAGGAGGGATGGGGCTCACTGCCCTCCTGCTCAAACAATGGGCATCTGCCCTGGCTCCGGCTCGCCATAGCGGGGGCCCAGGGAAAACCAGGCAGGACCGGACCCGTGGGGTGAACTTCGGCCCCCATCTTGCCACACGAGCGAAGAGCCGGGGGAGATGGAGCAGAGACAGGGAGCAGAGCCCAGGGCGGGGCTGAGACCAGGCTGCCAGCCCTGCCTGCACGCAACCTTCCAACCCACTTTTTTGGTTTGGTTTTGTTTTTCGATGGAAACCTGTTTGAGTGGGATTTCTGTCACTTACACAGGGTAGGGTTCTGCCTGGTGTTGCATCAAGCACAAAATTCGTTAGGAAACACTTGAAATGAAGTAGCAGGTCGATATTCCTGCATGACTCTTTCAAAAAAGACGTCCCTATGATGGGTGTCCTGATGGGAGATCGGTGTCACCACGGTCAGGCAGGGCGGGGCTGGTTTACAGAAAATAGTGGAGTGTGGTCTTCAGACCTAGAGAGACCGGGTTTTAAATTCTGGGGGAAGTGAGAGGCCATATGTTTGCCTGTCATAGAGCCCAGTCTTGTGGGGCCTTTACCCTAAGCTCTGCTGGGTTACCCACCAGCTCCACCCTCCCAGTCCTGAATTAGTAACCGCTGGGTTAGGTGCTGGGATGCTGCAGTCTAGGAAAAGCATGGGCCACAATACACCCTCTGGAAGGGGGTGTATTGGTTACTGATTGCTGTGTAACAAGCAGCCATCACCGTCGGGGCTTAAAGCAGCTTACCTTTGCCATCCCACAGTTCCCATGGTCAGGAAGGTGGGCACAGCCTACCTGGTCCTCTGCTCAGTGTCTCACAAGGAGACAACCACAGGATAGGCCTGGCTGGGTTCCCTTCTGGAGCGTGGGGTCCCTTTCCAAGCTCACGGGCAGTTAGCAGAATTCAGTTGCTTGTAGGTTTGGGACTGAGGTTCTGTTTTCTTGGTGGCTGCCATTTGGGGCTGCTCTCACCTCCTTAATTGGTGGCCTTTTCTCAGTGCTCTGCCAACATGGTAGCCTCCCTCTTCAAGGCCAGTGTGGTTTCTAACAGTAACAAATTACCACACTATTGCATTATTTTACACTTTCCATTCATCAGAAGTCTGGGCACAGCATGGATCAACTGGTGTTTCTACTCTGGGTTCCACAAAATATTGGCATGCAACTCCTGGGGGTCATATAGGATGTGTCCAGCACAGGGTGTTAGCTGGAAGCTCGTGGGATGGAGTCCTTGGTGGCCTCACAGTTGTTGAGCCGGCTGGCCATTAAGACCAGTGATACAGTGAGGGCGGGAGGGAGGCGTTCTTGCAACCTTATCAGAATATTCTTTCCCCACCCAGCCCAGGTAGCTTTCTCTCGTCTGGCTCTCCCACTTCCCACTTGTCACTGTCGCCCGGCTGTGCAGGGGTTCCACTGGGGATTGTGAGGTTTCCCATGGAGGGGCCTGGCCAGCTCTTACTTTCACCGCGGACGCCTGCAGAGCCTGGTCTTGGGCTGAGGAGAGCGAGAGGGGGCGTTCTTTAGCCGCCTGGTCCTTCCCGCAGGGCCCAGCAGAGGCAGGCAGTTAAACCACACACAGCAGAGCTGTGCTGACTCCTCACTAGGCTCGGCCTCCTTTTTGTTAGAGTTGCATTCCTCAACTCTTCTCTCTGTTTCTCTGAAAATTATTTGCAAATGAAGATATTCTTACCGACACTCCTAACCATTCCGCAGGCACCAGAGATATGTCCGCTCCTGGGTGTGAACGAGCCCGGGTGTCCCTGAGAAAATAGCCTGGCTTCACTTCCAGTTACTGGAAACTGGGGGGTCTTTGTGAGGTGGCGGTTTATCACAGGCGCAGCAAGAAAGAGTCCAGAACACCATTAAGTCTCAGAATACAACAGTGTTTCCTGGAGATTTCCGCTCTCCAACAAAACATAATTATGTTCCTTCCAGAAATAGTGATACTCAGTTTGGGTCTTTTCTGAAATAGATTTTTGCATTTTGGCTTATCTAGAAAACAGCCAGTTTCTGACTCCTATGCCTAATCTCGGTGACCTACTGTATGTAAGCTCTCTGGGAATTTTGAATTGTGTGTGAGCGGGTGTTGGTGTGTGTGTCCATGTATGTGTTTATAGGTGGCCATCTTTGTGATGGGTGGGGGTCCAGAAATGGACATATTGAGATGTCTTATAATATATTAAGATGTTGTTCCCATACATTGTCAATTTTGTGTGGTTTGGGGGATATTCTAAGCCTTGAATAACCCCCATTCTTTTGGGTTGCCACTCAATAGTGCTGCCAACATTCTTTACCTTTAATGAGACACAGATCTACCCATCTTCCACGCGTGGAGAAAGATACATACGTGCCCTGTCACTGTGGAGGGTGAGTTTTGCCAGCACCATGAACTTGCCGGGGACCAACCTCAACTGTCTACCTTAAGATGACACTCCATGGCAGGAGCTGTAAAATGTCACGTGATGATCCTGGCTCGGTGGACAGATTAATTCTGAGATGTATTTAACTAGCTGGGAGTATTGGAGATTTTGATAGATAAGGAGAAGAACTCGACAAGGATTTTTTAATAAATGAAGACTTCTCTCAGTATCTTATTTTGGTCTCTGACAGAGCATTTCATCCAAGTGTCTGGGCTGTCACCTCCGTCACTACATCATTCTTTAGATAGAGAGTCTTACATCATTTTGAAAATCCGGAGCTTGGAGATCCAGTGTGCTTTCTTCTCCCCTCCGACCTGAACTGCCCTCGTAGTGGCTCCTGCTTGCTCCTGTCTCCTGCTGTGCAGGCTGGCTGTGGAAGAGAAACCTCCATGGTGGCTTTTGCCCAAGGTCCCACGTGTTCCCAAGTAGGAGACAAGGCAGAGAATGAAAAGCAAGTGAGGTATTTGCTGTTCAGTTTCTATCAAGATGCACTTGCTGACTTATTAGTAAATAGCCAGGTGCCCCCAGAGCTGGGTGGAATGAATTCGGGGGAGGGGGCTCCCCGGTGTGCCCAGCTGCCCCTTGCATGTTGCCTAATGTCCTGGGCTCTGCAGAACATTCAGAAAATTAACACGCTTACCAAATATGTTTTTCTTGCTCATTAACTCGATGAAGCCCACTGGTTTTTTAGAATCACAGCAGCAAGTTGTAAATGATGTATGAAATGAAAAATCTTTTCTCCCCCAGTGAGCAGGGAGAGAGAACTGACAAGGCTTTTCTCACTGTGGCCGCTTCAATCACAACTCAACGCTGAGCCGGTCACATGCCCGCGGTGACCTGGGACAGAGTCGGGGACAAGCTGCGGTCAGACCGAGTCCCAAGGAGTCCCTCCTGCACATACTCCACTGGGCCCGAAGAGAACGAGGTTGAAAGAAACCCGGCACGTGACCCGGTGGCCTGCCCCGTGGGGACAGGTTGGGCCTGGTTCTGTTTAGAAGTCAGGACCACCCCCCGGGGGCCACTGGTATTCGAGGCTCTGCCCTTTGGCTTCTCACCCCGGGCTCTGTGGCTTAGTTGGCATCATAGACTGGTTGTCACTTCACTTGCTTGATAAACGAACACATATTTGAAAATTCATATACTTAGAAGTGGTCCAGGCACTATTGGAGGACGAAAGGAACGTAAAATATAAATATATCAATGTAAAAAGCCAGCCTCTGCCCTCAAACAGCCTATAACTTGACAAAATGGGGAATTTACTTAAAAATTCCTCCCCCAAATGGAACAATTTTATTTTTTATTCTTATTGTTGCCCTTGTGGTGCTATCACAGTAGATAGTAACTGACAATGTACTACGTGTTTGCCAACTTTTATAAATCGCATGTGTCCATTTTTTTTTTAAAAAATAGAGAAGACTGAAAATGGGGAAGGACAGCGTTCATTGTATCTGCCTCCTGGGGATGGACCAGCATTGACCAAACTCCAAAAGGCTGATGTATGATGGTTGGACCAGAACGCTGGTTTGTCGTTTTGCGATGTGCTATGGCCTGGAAGGTGCACTATGATGAGGAGGTTGCAGGTGATCATGGACTGTTAACATGGGGCTGGTGAGAGAATTCACCGCTCACTGGCACCGGCTCTGAGAACCCTGCTCCGTGTGTCTTCTCAGAGATGACCTGCCCCTGGGACTGGCTGTTGGATCCCTGGCCAGGCAGCCTTCCCCCTCAGGTAAGCCTGGGGACTCATCTTTCTCTGTTTCCATGATCGTCCATTCCTCCTGATGGGTCTATTCTTTCTTTAGATACTTAACCTAATCTGCCAGGAGACTGCCATGACTAACATGCCTATGGGTATTTCTCTAATTTTAGGAGGCTTTGCATATCTCTTTGGTCTATAGGTACTTTATAGTTCCACTGCAGAAGGCCCTCTTTCCTCCAAATTTTGTGCCTCTTTCACCCCTATTACCCTTTATGCAAAGCAATGGTCACTGCTCACCCATGGCACTGTAATAGACAACACCGATTTGGGTAGGATAGGTGTCCACCGGCTGCAGGAATCCAATGCTCCATTCCTGTGGTGCGTAATAACTGCGGATTTTAAGTTTAGCTCTGGGATGGGTTTGGGTGAATTTGTGGGTGATTACCTTCACCCGTTTAATTCAGCTTCTTTAATGATAGCCATTGAGTGGCTTGGTGGGACATGAATTTAAATGTCTTAGTGTCTTCTTGGGGAAGACACAGGGCCTGTCTGTGGAGCAGACATGACTGGGCCTTGGCTTGCTTCGCCTGATCTTCCATCCACTCTGTTCGGGCTCCTCACGGGGCTGTCCTGAGATGTCTCGTGTCGCAGTAGACCTCAGTGACTGAAAAGGAAGTTGAAATAACCGAGTTGACTGTGCCAAGGTGATTTTGGTGGCTGTGTGTATACAGTATATATGTTCTGACTCCTCTTAATAAAATATGCCAATAGGTCAGGAGCTCCCTGCGGCTTTTGCCAATATGGTGGATGCGCACTAAAAGCTGACACTCTAGGGCAGTGATGGCGAACCTTTTGAGCTCGGCGTGTCAGCATTTTGAAAAACCCTAACTTAACTCTGGTGCCGTGTCACATCTAGAAATTTTTTGATATTTGCAAGCATAGTAAAACAAAGACTCATATTTTTGATGTTTATTTTATATATTTAAATGCCATTTAACAAAGAAAAATCAACCAAAAAAATGAGTTCGCGTGTCACCTCTGACACGCGTGTCATAGGTTCGCCATGACTGCTCTAGGCCAGAGGCCCATTGTTAACACCAGTTGCTCGGCAAATGCTAGGAAGACGTTAATCTTGGGAATTAGATATAACGACGTTTGTAGATGATAGAACTTCCACCTTCCCATATTTGCAGAAATTGCTCCATTATTTTCCATTGCCCCCTCTCCTCCCAATATACCATGCTTTGGAGCCAATTCCAGTTTGCACGAAGATTAGCAAAATAGAAGTCTGAAGCCATGTGGGCGTTCCTATAATTACCACAGAGGAAATAACATTCTTAGACAATGAAACCCTGGATAATCCCGAAGAGGAAGTTACCTCAGCAGCCACAGAATGCGTGCAGCGTTGAAGAGCCGCTGGCCCCGAGGATTTCGCAGTGACAGATGGCGACGTTTGGGAGGTAGAGAACCTGGAGGAGAAGGCAGATGTACTGATGGTGGCTGACATGTCCCCTTCACAAACAGTCACTTGCTAGAAGGATGCAGACCTTGCTTGGGGTCCCTTTACAACCAGCAGAAGAGCGGAAATGGATCATGGGCTACAGAGGCTGATGGAAGTTGGCAGAATGAATGTAAGACAAAGTGGTGTGTCTGCTCCAGAAAAATCTTAGCTCTGCCCATCGATTTACCCCGAAGCATGTCTGCGACGTCCAGCTGCCTCCTGTCACCAGCAGTGGGCCTGCCTGGGGTGCCATTTTTCCTCTTAAAGAAATTCTGAACACGAGGCATCTTGGGAGTCACCTTCCACTAGACTTAATGTGCCTCAGCGGACCGCATCAGCCCGGGAAAGCACATTGGGTTTTTGCTGTTTATGGATCTCAACAAACTCAGCCTCGGAGGCGATGCATATAGCACCAGCTGCAAGGACATTAAAATGAAAAGCTGGCATCTTCCCGGCTCTGTGAAGTATTCACTTCAAGGCAAACGCACCGCTCTGCCTGAATTGAAAAGATGCCGCTTGAATGCGAGCTGGAGTTCGTTCACTGCACAAGGCCCTGTAATCAAAGGAGGCACTGCCCCTTCAGTTTTGCGAGTGTCAGACATGCACCCCACCCCACAGGACGGTTCTGATGACAGAGGGTACACTTGCATGCATATTTATGGCACTGACCTAGCGTTTCCAGAGCGCCTTTTCCCCAGGAACTCGAAAGCTTCAGCAGTGTCACCTCAAGAACTCCTCGGGCTGGGGGGCTCCCCCGAGACCGCCTGGTTCACCTCTTCCCCCCCGGGCAGGCCTGACCGAGGCAGGTTCGAGCCTCTCCTCCTCATGCCGTCTCCGGGGGAAGGGAGCTCGCAGCCTTTCTGCGAACCCATCTGCTAATGAGATTCCTTCGGTTCCCTTGAAGCCCATTTGCTCTCTCTTTGAAAGGGACTTTAATAGTCTGATCACAGTTTAGAGGCTGTTCTAAAGTCACCTTCACAGCTTGCTCTCTTCACTTAAACCCACAGCCATGCTGCTTGGGTTTGGGGCCCCAGGCTGACTCCCCTGCCTTCCGCTCCTCTGGATGGGGCTGCGTGGGGAGGAGGCGATGGCTGTCCATGGCATCTGGGTCACAGACAAATCAGCTGGAGTGTTCGTTTCAGGTTCGGTACTTCCTGGCTGTGATTTGGGGCAAATGACGTGGCTTCTTTAAGCTCTGGCTCCTTCCTCTGTAAATGGAGATCATACAGCTGTAACTCGCCGACTTGTAAAGATTCAGCTGAGAGCCTGGCCGGCGTGGTTCAGTGGTTGAGCGTTGACCTGTGAACCGCGAGGTCATGATTTGACTCCAGGTCAGGTCACGTGCCTGGGTTGCAGTCTCGATCCCCAGTGGGGGGGGGGGAGGGGTGCAGGAGGCAGCTAATCAATGATTCTCTCTCATCATTGATGTTTCAATCTCTCTCTCTCCCTTCCTCTCTGAATATATTTTTTTAAAAAAAGATTCAGCTGAGATGATACAGAATTGGCACTGTGCTGGGCATGGAGCTGTTCCCCCACTGCACTATTTTAAGGTGCCGTATTTCTTATATTCTGAAGCAATATAAGGAATATTGGGAGCAGCCGTGTGGGAGTTCCAGTTGGGGGAAGGTGGGGCTGGGCACTGGTCATCTGTTAGCTGCCACCTGTTCAGACCGGTCCTGATTTCTTCCCAGGTGGTCAATGCTCTTCTAATACCAGTTGTCAAATACTTAGAGATGAATGCATTTGAAGTCTAGCTGGGAACTAGCTGAAAGAATATGTAGTCATCTTGCAGGCATTATGTGGAGTGAAATAAACCAGTCACAAAAGGGTAAATACTGTGATCCCCCTTCATGAGGCCCCTATGGCATCCGATCCATCCAGACAGCAAGTGGAGGATGGCCGCCAGCAGTGTGGTGGGAGCGGAGTGGGATTGGGGTGGAATGGGGACCGAGTTTCAGTTGGTCCTGGAGGTGGCTGGTGTGATGGCTGCGCAGCGATGCGAATGTACTCAATACCACTGAACTATGCACTTGACCTTGGTCAAATGATAAAGTTCATGTTGTGTATACTGCCCCATAATAAGAAGACTTCGTAATGAATCAGAAACTCCTTTGACGCCGCAGATGAGCGTTTAGTGTGACTGAGGCACTCTCCCTATTAGCCGATCAAGCCATCAGTCAAAAGCGTGTCCCACACGTGCTCTGCTAGGACGTGTCAGAGAGTCACAGCAGTGGTGAAGGCAGCCCTGGTGCCAGTGTAGCTGAGAAAAGAGTGCGCGCAGAGGAGGGAGGGAGATGGAGGACGGCCCTAATGACCCCGAGGAAGAGGCCGGCGATGGGTGGAGCTGGAGAGCGAGGAGGAGTGTGAAGGAAGGCAATGGGCTGGAGTAGGTTCAGGAGGGTGGGAGAAACACGCTGCCCGGGGCAGGGTGAGCCTCTCAGGGTAGGACGTGACCATGTGGGAAGAGGAGAGGCTTTCATGGGGTCCTGAGAGCCAGCCAGGAGCCGCTGTTGAACAGGAGAAAATCAGCAGAGATTCAGAAAGATGTCAGTGGCAAGGGCTGGGCTGCGGGGAGGGAGGCGGAATTCGGAGTGACCGTCTGTCTCCTGTACGTGGCCGCGTTGTGTTTTGTGACCTGAGCAATTCTTTTTGTGTAGATGGCTCCTACCCTGGTTTGGATTTCTGTCTCCAAGAGCCTGCGGAACGTCTAACTCTCCCCAAACCGCGCTTCCCTCCCAGTTCCTGGGTCTGTGTTGGCAACACGTTTCAGGCACACACGCTTGAAACCTGAACGCAGCCTCGGCCCTCGCCTCTCCCTCGGCGCGCACATGGCAGACTCCAAATCATCTGGTCTCGCTTTGGACAGAGGCCTGGTGGCAAGGCAAGGCTGTCAAGTGTTGTGGAAACTGCAGTGAATAAGAACTTAAAAGCAGCCAGCGGATTTGTAAGGTGACCGCTGGCAACACGTCTGAGACTGTGTATAGTGTAACGATAGGAGAGTGTGTGAGACCATAGACGGCTAAGTAGGAATCGGTAAGGAAAATGGGGCCCCTGAGGAGGTAGCGTTGTGTAGATTTATTTCTGATAGGATGTTTGTTCATTTCCAGGGCAAAAAAATGTAAAAAATCCCAATAAGATTTCTTCTTCTTCTTCTTTAAAAAAAAATATTTTTATTGATTTCAGAGAGGAAGGCAGAGGGAGAGAGAGATAGAAACATCAATGATAAGAGAGAATCATTGATTTCTGCCTCCTGCACGCCCCACTCTGGGGACTGAGCCTGCAACCTGGACATGTGCCCTGACCAGGAATTGAACCGTGACCTCCTGGTTCCTAGGTTGATGCTCAGCCACTGAGCCATGCTGGGTGGGCCCAAGAAGAGTCTTCTCATGAAGGATTGCAATGACCAAGATGAACAAAATAGAAAGAAAAAACCCCTGCAGCCCGGAATCCCAGCCTCCCGCTCACTCCATGTCCTCTCTGTAGGGCGGTGGGTGGTTGTGGGGAGCACTCTGTCCTTCCAGGGTGTCTGCTGTAGCCTGGCACCCACCTGGGCACTGCTACTGCATGGAGACATTTGGGCTACGCCAGTGACGGCGAATCTTTTGAGCTCGGCGTGTCAGCATTTTGAAAAACCCTAACTTAACTCTGGTGCTGTGTCACATATAGAAATTTTTTTAATATTTGCAACCATAGTAAAACAAAGACTTCTATTTTTGATATTTATTTTATATATTTAAATGCCATTTAACAAAGAAAAATCAACCAAAAAAATGAGTTTGCGTGTCACCTCTGACACGCGTGTCATAGGTTCGCCATCCCTGGGCTACGCACTGGGCTCTGTGTGTCTCGTAAGGGTTGGCGTTACCTGGCACCCAGATAGAAAGAATAATGCCATTTCCCTCTCTGCTGCTTTGTCCAGATGACTGACCTCCTTGAATTAAATAATTGATGAATTTTAAAGCACTACTGAGTATGTTCTGTTTTTTTTTAGTCCACTGTTATCAAAACCTCAGCTATCAATGACCCAAGACAGTGAAAGGGAGAAACTGAAAATTAGCTTTTCTGTGTCCCACCCAGGGAACACCACCATCAGGGCTCCTCCTCTCTGTGTGCAAGGTGACGGTGGGACGCGTGGGACTCAGTCTTCCACAGATGTGACGTCACGGGAGGAAACCAGCAACACATGAGTCAGACTGTGTAATTACCAGCTGTTCCCAGGGACGCAGACTTCTTCCCTGGGCCATCCTTCCCCTGGTCATGCTGACCCGCTGTTAGCATCCCGAGTCTGTCTGTCTGCTCTCTCTCACCACGGAGCCTCTGTAAGCAGCCACAGGGCGGAAGAGGAGCCAGAGGACAGAGAGCAGCCAGAGGACAGAGAGGAGCTCCGACATCTTCCTCCCTGTAGTGCCAGTGGGATGTCCTGGCCCAGGCATCAGTCTTCAGTGTCCAGTCTCTCCTACATCCAGCCTCACCACAGCCCTGGCCCCTAACGGGACCCAGCCTTCTCAGCTGTTCCCACATCCCCTTACCTGGCGCTTCCCTCCCTCCCCAGGCAGCACCACCGCTGTCTGCAGCAGCGTAGCCTGGAGAAGCCTCTGCTCTCAGGCCTCTGTTTGCAGATGAAAGCCTGGGGGTTGGGGAGCTCATTTCCAGGTGCCTGGTGGACTTTTGCTTCTTCCCCTGAAATAGTAGGGATGCCAAAGCGCCCGCCAGGCACGTCTCCCCCATGTCCAGGCAGAGTGGAAAGAGAAGGGAAAAAACAATATCCTCCATTTTTTTGAGATATCTCCTGCAAAGAGAATAAAATAGAAATGAGTCACTTAAAGAATTATCTGGCTCCCTGTTTTTCTTGTTTAGAGCAATGCTAGCTCTAATTACTAATAAACGTTAGCTATCATTGTTAACACATGGAAGAAGCTGGCTACTTAGAGTTTATATAATAAATCTCACAGATATTAAGAGAAAAATTAGGTCAAAATAAAGAAAACACATCTGGCATGGCTCAGTGGTTGAGCGTCGACCTATGAACCAGGAGGTCACAGTTCAATTCCCGGTCAGGGCACATGCCTGGGTTGTGGGCTCAGTCCCCCTGTGTAGGGCATGCAAGAGGCAGCTGATCAATGATTCTCTCTCATCATTGATGTTTCTCTCTCTCTCTCTCTCTCTCTTCCTTCCTCTCTGAAACCAATGAAAATATATTTTAAAAAAATAAAACATTGGCTCCTGCCATGCGTTTAATTTATATTTCTAAAAAGGCCTAACAAAAGTAGGTAATTTAGGCCCCCGTGTGCTTCAATGATGACGAAGGCGCTACCTGGTAGAGAATTTAAGAAAATCAGAAAACCTTTAGGGCAGTGCCTGCTATTGAGGTGGCTGGCCTTTAAATTCAGGGGATGTGGCAAACTTTGGCCTTTGATTTAACCAGTACACAGGCATTTTCCTTAGTTTTATTTTTTATTTTTATTTTTGGCTTAAATCACAGAAATTTATTTTCTCACAGTTCTGGAGGCTGGAAGTTCAAGGCCAAGGTGGTGGCGGGGCTGGTTTCCTCTGAGTCTCTTCTCCTTGGCTTGCAG
>NW_006286246.1:1633803-1651284 GCF_000327345.1 Myotis davidii | reverse complement strand
CACCCCTTCAGAGCCTCATTGAACCTTAATTACCTCTGTACAGGGCCTCTTTCCAAACGCAGTCCCGTTTTGTTATGCTGGGTGTTTTGTTTCTCAGTGTAAATATCGATGCTTGGGTCAAAGGAAGGTAGACACTAAGTCTACACCCGTCTCCTGGGAGGCAGCGTTTTTCTTTTTTTGTTCCGAGGTGTGCTCATTGATAATGCTTATTGCTCTATTAAAGGTATACAGCAAAGCAGCGCTGTTCCTGACTCTGAACCTATGCATCCCCGAGGCGGTGCACGCGCCGGGAAGAAGTTACACATAACGCGTAGGGGCGCCCGACTGCTAATCTTTATGCCTCGCCTTGACTCTTAATTCCCCCAAACAGCGATTAGCAGTGTTTTCTTCTTTCTTACCTGGATTCCATTTTGGTCGCCTAACTTAAGTGGGCTTCTCTCTTCCTCCCATCCACGCCTTTTAAGAAAAATGAATAGTCTGCTTTTTAGAGCAGTTTTTGGCTCACAGAAGAATTGAGGGGAAAGTACTGTGACCCCATATACCCCACCCCCCGGCCTTCCCCATGATCACATCTTGCATTAAGGTGGTACCTTTCTTACAATTAATGAACCGATACTGATACATTTTTGTTAACTGCAGCCCATAGTGTAACTAGGTCCCCTCTTTGTGGTGTACAGTTCTGTGGGTTTTGGCAAAACTAGAATGTCACACGTCCACCAAGACAGTATCGGAGTGGCTTCCCTCGTCCTCCCTCCTGTCCTTCCTCCGCCCCTGGCAACCACTGTCTTTTCTACTTTCTAAAGTTTTGCTTCCTTCCTCCCTTTTTAAATTCTTTCTCTTTTTTTTTTCTAGATTATTCTTACTCATTGGGTAGGTCCCTTGGTCCTCCTTTCATACTTCCATTCCAAAACCCAGTGCTCCAAGAACTACAGATTTTGTGTATCAGCCGGAGAGTTCTCCATAGAGGAGAAGGCTCCAGTCCGTTCCAATCTAATGTGGTTTCCCGTGTCTTTCAGGAGACTTTCTCCTGGAGTTAGATCCAATAAAGCGCGGCCAGGCTGGGAGGCTGCTCGGAAGCCAAACTGTTTTGTAACTATTTTCTCCTTTAATCACTCGGAGCCAAGTGCTTCTGGTGCCGAAATCATGCTCCCAGCTCCCGTACACGGGGCCTGTGGAAGATGCGTCCTCTCTCTGAGGTTCCCCAGGTGTGACATGCTGTGCCGCAGCGTTAGTGAATGAAAAGCATCTTGCTAGGACCTTTGTGTGCCCCACACTGGGGATCGAGCCCACAACCTGGGCATGTGACCTGACTGGGAATCGAACTGTGACCTCCTGGTTCATAGGTCGATGCTCAACCACTGAGCCACACTGGCGGGCACATTGTTTCTTAAAGCACCTGAAATGTTGTCCTGCTCTACCGGTGTGCCCAGCAAACGCTTCCTGAGTGTCTTCTACACAGTTGGAGGAAGGGATGGCTATTCTTGGTCAGATGGTAGAGCATGCCTGGACTCCTTAGCTTCCTGGAGATGTGACTATTGAATGTCAGTGCCAACCAAGGCAAAATGGCTACGGGACCACTGGTCTAAGATGGCAAATGACACGGTTAATATTACAGATTCACTTCCTTGGATTAAACGAGGATGAAAAAGAATTCCTAGTCAGCTTAGCGAATGCTTCAGTCTGGCTCGGCGAAATAGTATGCTCAGTTTTGGAATTAATATAGCAGAAAATACCAAAGGGTGATTATTTATACTAATTGTTCAAAGCTATTAACCTTAAAGGATGATTTTTCTTGTTTCTATGTCTGATGTTTACATCTCGGGTATAGCAAACCACAATAATCAACACTGAAGGAATGCCTGAAGGCTTTGAAATCATGTAGGGGAGAATCTATTTTTAGATTGTTAACGAATGCATTTGGTTTTGAATTTGCAATTGGACACAGCTCATTGATAGATAGTATAGAGGTGTCAGGGAGCAGGGGGGTGGGGTGGCTTGCGCTGTAATTCAGCATCTTGTTGGCTTGTTTTATAGAATCTGGGTACCCCCACGCTAGAGCACCCAGAGATGTCTAGTGGTCTGACAGGGCACGCACCGTGATGCGCTCAGACTTCAGGCAGGAGCTGACCATTCCCGTCAAGGTCAAAGCAGGATTCGAACACCCTTCCCTCTGGCGGAGCTGGGAAAATGCGCTCATGGGAAAGTGCAGGTTAGAGAGTGAGATGCAGATGCAGCAGGTGGCAGAAGCGCCTCAGCAGGGGCCTGCGTGCTGCTGGGATGCCAGGGGACAGGAAGGCTGGAAGTCATTGAGGCCCCACTATGAGTGGGAACTCGAGTCCGACATGCACTTCCTTACACCTACACCCTGGGAGGACAACAAAGGGACCCCAGAGACCTAGTGTCGGGTCCTCTCTCCAGTCATGCAGCCGCCATGGTCAGGGGGCTCCTGCTGCTGTCGGGCCAGCTGGAAGGACTGCTCGAGGCCTTATCACAGTCGTACCCCTCCTGGGTTTGTCTCTCTGCCAATTCATTGTGGGGTGCACCATGCCCCACACTACCACCCTCTGAAGGTGGAGTTCTCGAGGACAGGCCCTTGAGGACGGGAGCCCCCTCCCATTCTGCCAGATCAGCAGAGTGAGGAGACTAGTAACACCCTTGGGAGGTGCCCCAGAATGAGGTAGGGGAAGGGAGCAGAGCCCTAGCAATGCAGCCAAGGCCATCCTAAGATGGTATCTGTGGAAACAGCAAGCCCAAGCACCTTGGAGAGAGATTGAAGGTGTGATGAAGATGGTGAGGATAGACCAGAGCCAGAGCGACAGGAGAGAGATTGGTGTACCTCGGACACAGTTGCTTAGAAGTGAAATCTGATGGGCAAAGACTGGATCCCCCTTTAAAGGTAGAAGAATCTCCAAATCAATACTTTGATGGTAGATATATTATTTTAAAGTAACATCATTTGCATTTACACACACACAAATAGAGGGAAGGGAACATTTCACTTTTCCTCAGTGAAATCTGTTTAGGAACTATAACAATGTGTTGTCATCTAACCGTTTTAAGTTAGACTTCATGGGTTACAGGTAGTAAGAATTTTATTGGAAGTTTTGTCCGGGTTCAGAATCTTTTCATTAGGATAAAGTTTGGCAGTTTGAAGATCAGAGAGACTGAAACGTTAGCAGTATAGTTCGTTAAGTTCTGCTTTGGTTTGTTTTGTAAATTCCAGTCCTTCACCTGTAAGCAGCCTGCAGAGCAGTTACATTTTCACGCAGGAAACCATATGCCTCTGGGGGACAAAGCCCCGTTCTTGTCTAGAGCGGGTTGGAAAGTCATTGCCACCCCCGCCCCCCCCCGGGGAGGAGCAGAGGCCTTGACCGCACCCTTGGGGCTCTGGGTGACATAGACAGTCCCCGGGTGGGTTTCAGGGAAAAGAAGGAGTGAGGAGTTTAGTTTTCCTTTGAAGTTAATAACCTCCTGCAATGGCTTTTGGTAAAACAGAGAAATCTTAAAGAGCACTTAACATCCCCCCTCCGCCCCCAGCTTGGTGAAATCTGAGGACACCGGGTGATGTGAGGTGTGGCAATCGCCAGCCACACCAGGCAGGACCTGGGTGCGGGGTGGGGGGGGCGGCAGGGACCTTCTCAGCCTCATCTGCTCCTCCACAGCTGGGCGCCACGTGCAGAACGAAGACCTGCTGGCCTCCTCAATCCTCTCACTGCTCAGCCTAGGCAGGAAGGACGCCAAGGGAGACGTCTGTGTGGCTGGTGCTCTCCTCGCTTCCATCCCACTACGGAGGCAGGGACTCTTTGAATTCGCTCAGATATTTTGTTGAAAGGCACATTCTCCAGATGGCATTTGGACAAGTCTGTCTATAGCTGTCTGTGTCTTCTCGTGACCACGACTCATCTGGGGAGCGAGACTATTTCTAGGATAGATTCTACTGGGGGTTTTGTACCAGTTTGGAAAATGCTGGAGGGATAAATATTCTCAGAAATGATGACCTTGGGGTGATGTGTGGATGCTTTAGAAGGAGAGAAACCAAACAAAACATAATACTCAGACAGCACCCCAATCTGGGGTGGATGCAGCTTGTAGTACCTGGTGGTGGGGGGACATAGGACAAGGGAGATGAACTTTGAGCCCGTTCGGCTGTTATGTATGCGTGATCTTATTTATTCTTCCCAGAAACCATTGTGCAGTGGGATATTTTAGATTCCTGTTTTACCAATGAGAAAACAGCTCAGGGAAGTGAAGCTACGTGTCCAGGTCACAGCTAGTGTGTTGGGTACAGCTAGTGGCCTGGCAGGCAGATGCCATCTGAGGCTGTGCCAGCTCAATGTCTCAGTAGGATTTGGGGCGGTTGGCTGGGTCCATTCAGGTTCAGATGCTTCTGCTGTATGAGCATCTAAATCGCATTCTTTGTCCTTGGAAACAAATCAAGAAGAAATAGAATAACAATCTGAGTTGACGGTGAGTCAGGTTTCTTTATTTGGGGAGTGTGTGCGTTAAATATCTTTACTAAATGTATTGGGGTACATCCCCTATAATAAAAGGCTAATGTGTAAATTGTCCCCTTGGGAGTTTGACCACTTGCTATGATGTGTGCTGACCACCAGGGGTGGCGTGGAATGAAGGAAGGCCCCAGCCGGCAGCCAGAAGTCCCTGATTGCTGGCCAGGCCTAGGAACCCTACCTGTGCAAGAATTTCATGCACCAGGCCTCCAGTTGGTTAATAAGATTACATAGGTTTTAAGCTACCTGATCTGTATATTGCATTGCATACCCACGAACCGAAGTTAAATCATCTTCTGTTACCATATGTTTGACCCCCTTTACCCTTTACTCACCCCTTCCCTCTGGTAATCACCATTCTGTTACCCATGTCTATGAGCTTTGTTTGCTTTTCTTGTTTGTTCATTTGTTGTTTTTAGTTTTAAATCCCACCTATGAGTGAAATCATATGGTTCTAAATGTTTCCTGTTTGACTTAATTTGGTTAGCATGATATTCTCAAGATCCATCCATGTTGTTGCAATGGCAATATTTCATCTTTTGTTGTGGCTGAGGAGTATTCCATTGTTTCTTTAGTAGTGACACCAGAGAGTACAGAGCATGGGGCTTTGGTGTCAGAGTGCATGGGTTTGAGTCTAATGGCTTGCCCTTGGACAAACTACTCATCTTCTGGAGTAAGTTCCCCGTCCATAACATGGGGCCTGCAACACCACTCCAAGGAGTGTTGGTGAAAAGTAAAGGAGGGGACACAAATTAGCACATAACATAGTGCCTGGTATGCAGTGAGAGCTAAGTGTTATTATTACATATATTAATTCAACAGGTCTGGCTTTTTCTAATCACCTTATCCCATGGGGTTGGATTTCCTCTTGCTATTAGTGTCTAAGAGGTCAACTTTGGGTCCCAATTCCTTTATTCTCACCCTAAGTATCAAGTTTATTCATTGATCACTTATAAGATATAGGAATTTCCTAGAAGAGAGTTATATTTAAAAATGAATGTCTAAAAGGAAAAGCCAGTGAGGAAGAGCATTCATTTAAACTTGCAGCAGTGTAAACATGAGTAAATATTATTGCGGGACCCGTATTAATTCCCCAGTAAGCCGTGCTATCTTGTAGCCTGGGGGTTTTAGGATCTTGGTATATTCACGCTCCATCTCTGGTGTAGTCAGCATATGTGTGCGTCATAAGGACTTCTCCTTAACGTGTCGGTGCTGTGGTCTGGAGTGATCCCAGAGTGTACAACACAGTTCTAATATGGGCACATCTTGCTATTTTCCCTGGCAGGGGTTTGATGGCCTACTGGCAATTTACAGAATCTATGTTCTGGTAGTTAACAGACTTTAAAAAAACATCACACTTGGGATTAGAAGTCTCATAATACCCACGGACTTAGTCAAGTTGGGCAGCTATAACAAAGTGCCATAGACTGGGTGGCTTATAAACAGAAATTTACTTATTTTTAATCTTTTTTATTTTTTAAAATAACAACAAAATGTTTAATGAGCAAATTCGTCTTAGCAAATATGAAACTGCCACAGAGTAGGAGGGGCCGGGGGTACTAGAGAGGAAAGAACCAACTATGTTAAGAAATCAAGGGGAAGACTAGCGGCCAAAGGGCTGGAGCTGCGGACCTGGGAAGGGAGAGGGCAGGGAATGGGCCGGACAACAACATTCAAAATAGTTTGGCCATAAAATATAAACACGCTGTCCCTACAGTGGAAAAGGGGAGGGCGGGGGTGGGGTGTAAGGGAGGAGAGGCTGTTTGGGGAGGGGCCGTGGGGTCCTACCCCACCCTGCTGTGCACACCTCCCCATCCAGGCCCCTTCCCTCTGTGTCTGTGGGTGCGTGTCTGTGTGGGCCGGGTGCACACTTCCCCCGTCCCCATTCTGCCCACCCCCACCCCCCTCTCCCTTAATTGTTGCCATTCCAGTTGCTGCCAGTCATTGGGCTGTCACTCCTCTGCCCCTCGTCTTTGTCTTTGGAGGGGGAAAGCGGGAGGGGGCGTGGGGGAGGAGCCCCCAGCCAGCCCGCCCCCCTCACCTCTCCCAGAGTCTTGGCAGTGATAGGAGTTGGGCTCACAGTATTCTGTGACAACTGCTCGGCTGGCGAACTTGCGACCTGTCAGGCCCTGCATGGCTCTCTGGCAGTCAGACACGGAGGTGAACTCCACAAAGGCCTTCCCGCAGCCAGGCACCTCCACGCCACCCACGGGCCGGGCACCTCATCCCGCACGTCCTCCATGATCTCCTCGTCCTCCTTGTCATCCAGCAGCTCCTCGGCAGCACCATGTTCAGGAGGCACAGGACCTCCGTGGGGTGGCCCGTCTGCACTTGGCAGCTCGGCAGGCCTGGTTCCGCAGCGCCGCAGTCTTGGCTCCCACATTCACCCTCTGGACCTGCAGTTTCCTGTCCCCCAGCTGCATCCCGTCCAGCCCCCCAATGGCCTGGTCCGTGGCTGATGTCCATGAGCTCACAGAAGGCATAGCCCTTGGGGAACCCGGTGGTGCTGTCCTGGACCAGGTTGAAGGCCTAGAGAGGCCCTAGCGAGGACGGCATCTCTTTCCCCTGGTCCTCGCTCAGGGCGCTGGGCAAGCCCCCGACGAACAGCTTGTGAGCAGAGTCCAAGACCACAATGGACACGACCCCAGGCCTGCGGACAGAGGGTTCTCCAACAGGCCGGGCAGGGCCTGGTAGTTGTGAGGCCTGCGGATCTTCAGCGACTGGCCCTGGAAGGTGATGCCGTCAAGGCCACGGCCTGGGTGGTCTCGTCCACTGAGCGGAACTCCAGGAAGGCGAAGTTCTTTTCCTGGTTGATCTGCACGGCCAGGACTGGGTGGCCCGGGGCCTGTGTCAGCCCACCCCCCAACCCGGAAACTGGGCGTTGAAGTCCACCATGGCCGCCTCAGTGATGCCAAAGGGGATGTTGCCCATGTAGAGGTGCCGGGCCTGTCTGGTCATCTGGCTCCCGGCAGCCGGCACCGGCATAGGGGTCACAGCCAGACCGTCCGGGGTCATGGTCGGGAGGAGGGCGGTGGCTGGAATCTGCCCCGCAGCTTGCATGGCCTCGCACTGCAGGGGGGTGATGTGCTCAAAGCCGGGCCAATCCATCCTCCTCGGTAGCGCCCCTGGTCAAAGCTCTGCTTCGCCGCCCCCCTGGCCCGGGATGCGCTCCGCTGGTCCCGGTTGAGGCTGCGGCTGGGCACTTGGGTGAGCGGCTGTGGCTGCGCTTCCGGTGCCAGTTCCCCTTGTCTCCCTCTTGCTTATTCCCCTTGAGCTGCTGCTGGAACTCATCCAAGTCCCACATGCTGAGGTGGCCAGAGGGCCTGTGCGGCTCTCACCTCGCCTTGCCGCCCGCCCGCTCTAAACAGAAATTTGGTTTATTTTCCTAAATTTTTCACTAACTCTACATGGTTTCAGTCATGGTGATCATTCCAGCAAATATTTAACAAGGAGAAAGAAGAAAAAACAACAACCATATTTATTGAGTTCAATTTATTTATTTATTTATTCAATTGGCAAAACTTTTAGGTTCTATTATTACCTTTTCTCAAAGCAGAAATTGAGGCTCAGAGTGGTCAGTCCCACAGTTTTTTTCTTTTTGTTTTTTTCTTTTATTGTGTGTGGCAAATCAGGACCTAATTCAGAGGTTCACATTCTTTACATAATAATAGCATTTGTACCTTTCTGCAGAGACTTGTGTTTTCTTTTAACCTTGGTTGTTGTAAATAAAACACAGATCCAGAAAACCAACCACCCCAACAAATATGAGTTTCATAGGGAGGGTGTACAGACACCCTTATAAATGCCATACAAGTTAAGAAATAGAACTTTACCAGACACTCCCAAGGGGTTCATGTGCCTTGTCCCCATCACTGCTCTGTCCCTGCAAAAGTTGCCACTACCTGACTGTTTACCTAGTCACTTCCTTGCATTTTAAAGTGGTTTTGTCATTCAACTATGCATCCAAGATAGCATTTTTTGGCGATTTTATACATCCTATATAATAAAAGGCTAATATGCAAATTGTCCCCTCCACTGGGAGTTCAACCAGGAGTTCAACCAGGAGGTGGGGCTGGCCTGCCAATCACCTGCGGCCCCTCCCCCCAGCCGGCCTGGCCGGACCCTGCTATGCCCCTTGCTTTTCCTTTCATTTTCCCCATACTCTCCAGATTAGCTGCACCATTGGCAACCAGATCCCTGGAATCTGCCTTAACACATCCACCCTTCTCCACGCTAACCCCAGAGGACTCTCCCCCCCCCCCCCCCCCTTTTTGCCTATAAAGCATTTGTTTGGTCTCTGTGTAGCATGTGCTCTTGTAAAAGTAACAAGGGCATACATGTCTGAAATAACCTTAAGAGAAAATAAGAAACTTAATTATCATACAGTAGCTTCTTACTGTTAAGTGGGAATGTAGCCCTTCCTGTGGGGATTGGTGTTAAACAAGATGATTGATAAATTGTTATATTCGCACAGTGTTCGCTCAGCAATATAATCATGCCTTTTGTAAATATTTAGTCAAGAGAGCAATCCAGCTGTTGCCAGTCAGGTTTCATCCGGTGTCAGCCAACACTCCGCGCCTCTGATTTATCTCGTGTGCTGCTTAAGCATCGAGGAAGCTCACATTTTTATGAGCCTCTAAATACCCATAATAGTAAATAGTGAGAATGATGGCCGTAATAGCAATCACCCCAGTAATTATAAAGAAGGATACCTGTGCTGGCCGGAGAGAAGAGCAAGGCCGGGGCTAGTCTCTCTTCCTTTGTGTAGAAATAATGTCACCACTGCTGCCTTTGCAGCCTGTGAATACCAGGGAGCCAGTCACCCGTCCCCCGCAGGGTCGTAAAACACCCATGGACGAGACCAGAAAGTTCTGCTCAACTGAATTTTTAACCTTTGACCATTTGTTGACTCAGCAATAAAAAATGTTCTAGAATGTGCTGTTCCGGGCTCTTATTTTGAGTTGTTCAGTGTGTAAAAGTGTTGGTTTTAGGTGTTTGGAGTTACAGCTTCTGGGGGAGGCAGATTGTTTTCCTGGCCCTTAGGCCGCCCCGCGGAGGCGGGAGCAGAGAAGGCAGCTCTGTATGGAGCGGGACACGTGGGTCTGCAGCCACTTCTTCCACCTGAGGGCGGGGCCGGCTGCTGGACTGGAGCCGGTGGGAGACCCCTAGGAGCAGGGAGTGTGTGACCGCAGCCCCCATCCCCGGGAGATAGAAGAGCAATAGAAGCTGGAGGGCCAGGCAGGATCTGGAGCTGCATGAATTAGCAGGACTTCTCGGTCCAAGAGACAGCAGGTGGAGGAAACACAGAGGTGCAGATACACCTGCTGTTCATGTTGTTTTTGGCTACATGTAAGCACTTGTTCAGTTTTCAGTGGTTTGGACTCTGGACCTGAGGAACTCCAGAAACACTGGTATAGAGAGAGTTTGCATTCGCCACCACCGCTATTCTGGGTCACCCCCTCAAATCCCTTCGCGATGGGGTGGGGTTAGGGTTATCAGGGTAGCAGCCAGGTTTTTATAGCAAAAAAAATGCACTAAAAATACAAGTTGTTTTTCTGTGATCAGAAGAGGTCCGTGTCTGAGCACGGGCTCCCGTGAGAGGGCTAATCATTGCTGAGAGGGCTGTGTCCGTTTCTGCAGAGACCCTGAGCTCGTGGCATTTCCGTGTAATTTTCTTTTCGTGTTGCGAGGCCAGCTGCTCCAAAAGAGAGAAAGGTGAGGCTGCAAAGGATGAGTTGGCTTAACTGACTCACGGAGAGGCGTAGGAGAACACCCATAACAACTGTATCCAGAGGGAGGACCTCAGCGAGCCCGTGTTGGCAGGATCTGAGCACTTCAGAGGGAGACGCGGAGGCGGGCCAGCCCAGAGTGAAGGTCACCAGCCGCAGGAAGCACAGTGTAGAGAGCTTTCCTTCACATTTTGCAGGTGTCGCTGGCGCAGTGGGAGGAGCAAGGACACGCGGCTGGTCCATGAGGTAGCTTACAGCCATCTCGCCATGAAGGGTCTTTCCAGAAGGTGGTGTGTCATTCTGAAGCCCTGTCTTCAGAGCAGCTTTCTGGATTTGGGTAAGCACTTCCTCGCCTAATGACCACCTGAGTTCCACAAGTAATAGAAACCTCCGCGAACAGCCCATTATTTACATTATTCCCCCTGATATTTCCTCATAAATGACACTTTTGTTTCCAGGCCCGTTCCATTTCCTGTGCGGTTCATTATAGCAGGCAGTTCCTTTAATTTACACACCGTTTCCTGCAATTTGCACTCATTTCTCAGAAACTGCTTGGTAAGCGTTCCCACCCAGGGCTTCTAAAGCGCCGGTCAAGGTGCCTGCAGGCCTCCGGCGAGTGCTTCCCTCCTTCTCCAGAGATCCATCGATCCTTTGCTGTAACAGCCCCACAGCAGGTACTTCCATAGGAGGTGCCAATAATAGGATCTGAGACCACAGGTAAAACGCAACAGTTGGTGAGGAGCATGAAGTGACGTGGTCAGAGGTGGCTTAGCGCAGAGGTGGGCAGAGCCAGCTGGACTCACAGGTTCTTTGTGAGTGAACAGCAGGCTGTAAAAGAAACTTAAAATTCATATGCCGCATTAGGGGTTTTCCCTGATCCCAGGTCTTCATGGCTTTGTCCAGTCCACACCCAAACTGAGTTAGTAAGAACCTGGTTAAAGTGACACTGTGCTCCAGATTCTACAATGGGCCTCCCACAGGGCAGTGTCTCTCCAACTTTAATGGCGGACCCCTTCCTTCTGAGAGTTTCAAGCAGAAGCCGGAAGATAAAAGTGGGTTGCTTGCTTGAAGCAGGGGTGTCTGCTCTCTCTCCCCCTTCCTTCGGATTCTGGCCCCAGTTAATCAAGTCATTGGCTCATTAACAAGCATCTGTTCTACACAAGTCATGGCCAAGGTGTCATGGACAAGGACGGCTTCGTGATGCGCAACCGTGTGCGTGCCTTCATGCTTTGCTGTTCGCGCCTTGAAATTCTTGAGAAATTTTGAACAAGGACCCCCCACAAATTATTTAGCTGGTCCTGATTCTAGAAGATGCCAGGAGGAAAAATCAATAAACCAAACAGGAATGGTGACTGTAAGGAATTTACGCTACACATCTGCTCCAGGTACATAGAAGGTACATGGCTTTCTCTTCTGGCAGGTCCTCAAGAACATTGCAGGGGGTATCGCCGTGGTCTCCGGGCTGCGGGCATCCTGCTCATGTTGCTTAGCAATGCCCAGGCCGGTCCGGAGGCACAGTCCCCTCCCTCTGGCCTGGAAGGCCAGTGGCTCCCTGGTGACACTGAGGTCTCCAGAGCAGGTTCTGAGCACCTTCATTACCCTTGAGCGGAGGGACGTTCTGTATTTAGCTGTCGTCTGTGTTTGTGAACCTCACTGGCCTTAGAGCTTATTCCGTGCTCCCCTACCTGCCTTTTGGAAGTTGTTTTGACTTAACCAGGAAGCATAACAAAAAGTGGGTGCCTCAGGCCTGTGGGGGGACCTGCCTGGCTGGTGAACAGGATGGGGAGACATTGTGTCATGTGAAGCGGGCTGTTCAGCTGGAAAAGTCTTCACGGCTCAGCTGGAAGCAACCAAAGCAGGCGGGTACCCCAGCTGTCTTGGTCTTTCAGGTCCCCCACACCCCTGCCTTGATCCGGATGGTGGCTTGGTAGCGGGACTTTCCTTTCCTATAAACAGGACATCAAGAAAGTAAAAGGAAAAAAGGGAATTGTTTTTGCTGTTGGTACATGTTTGAGAAAATTAAAGAATGTAAGATTTTGCTTATCTGTTGTTATCAATGGCCCTGGTTCACCTCATGTAGGGAAGGTGAGGTGAGATATGCTCATTTACTTATCTTTCTTTTTTAGGTCAAGAAGCTCTTGGTGGGATTGTATGAGCTGGGGCACTGGTGGCTCCGGGGGTGGGATAAGTGCCTTCTCTGTATCACTTAGGACTCTTTGGTGGTGACAAATGACAAAAACTAAACTCAAACGAGCTTAGGCAAAAAGGGGATTTGTTGGAAGGTTTTTGACTGACTCATGAAGCCAAAAGAGAAGAATGAGGCTCATCTCAAGGGAAACAGGGACCAGAGTCTTGGACTTTTAGGATTTGCTTGGCCCGTTGGCTCCGTGCCCTCGATCTTCTACTTCTGTCTTCTGTTCTGCCATTAGCAGGGGCTTCCCCATGGCCCACAAGACTATAAATGTGGGCCCCCCTCCCCACCCGTTCCCAAGCACTACACCTTGAGTCCAACTAAGAGAAATGAGCTTCTCCCTCTAGTTCCTATAGAAGAAATGTGTTTGTCTCAGCTTGGGGCAGTTGTCCACATGGTCTAAGGGGCTGAGGCTGGGCGTGGAATCACATTGACTATGTGAAAACTATGAGGACAGTGTGTGAAGGAGAGGAATAGTTTCCAAGAAGAGGGAGCTATGTCCACACAGCAGTTTACTCTATGGACACATACTATTTCCTTTTGTGATAAGGTGGCCAATAGATAGTGGAATGCTATAGAAATGGTAGATCTCAGTTTCATTAAGGACTTTGACAAGGTTTTAATATTTGTGTAGACAAGATGAAGCTGTGTGAGGTGGACCTCAGGGTCAAGGGATACCATAAGAGGGCAAAGGGAATAACAGAGTAGTCAGCTGGTTTCAGGGGTGAGTGTTCAAGCAGGAACTGAAGTCTACGGCGGGCAAGTTGGTTCATTGGGATGGGGAGCCAGGAGCATCCAAGCTCAGGGGGAAGTTGATGACAGGGACGGGAGGGAGGGACATCAGGCTGTAGGGGATGCTAGGGGACCAAATGGGGCCCACTGAGGCAAAGCCCACCTGGACAAAAAGCAAAGGAGATAGCAAAATAGTGGATCCAGGGTATTTTGCATACATCATCCCTCTTTTTCTTAAAGTAGGTATTGCCTGGGGCTGACCCTAGAGCAGTGCCTGCCAAGAATACTAGTTGAGGAAATTCACTTTAATTGAATGACCAACGAGTGCAGATTAATGAGCTAGCACCAACCAAAGGAGAACTAACCCAGAGCCTGTTACAGGGCTCAACTCTAGGTTCTATTCCACTGAATTAATATATTAATAATTTAAATGAAGAGATGGAAAGTCTGACCAGCAAATCTATGCAGGATAAATATAGTGTGCGAGAAGACAGAATCAGGAGACATAAAAATGTGATATATTGAAATAATGGGTGTAAGACGAGAAAACTTAAATCTTCTAAATGTAAAGTTCTCCTGCAAGGTTTAAAAAAAAAGCAGTGATGCAGTTACAGGGTGGGGACTGGGTGGCTGTAGAAACTGGCAGTTCCTATGAAAAGCACTTAGATTTTGAGTAGGTCACTTGAAGTCCATAGTGTGAATGATAATTTCTCCAGAAGCACATCTAATAGTTTCCAGAAAATGGGAGGAAACTGTCTTACTGTCTCATGATGTCAGATGATATTCAGAATTTTTGTTGGGTTCTCAGTATAATATTTTAATATGTAATAGAGACAAATTGGAACTGTCCAGGGTAGGAAGGGAAATCTCTGGAAATCATGTAAATAGGAACAACTCTTTAGGGAACCGGGGATGTTTGTTAAAGGCTGGGTGGCGGTCTTTCAGAAGCAGTCTTCCTGTGTTGAAGTGAGACTAGAAAGTTCTAGGTGACACAGAGAGGAGAAACCAGAGGACACTATAGGGAGTTGACCGTTGGGTTTTAATAACAAAATATCAAACAGTCACTTACAGAGTGAATGCCATTCTTATGAAGTCATGAGTTCCTCACCCCTGGACTTGCCTGCTTCTTGGGGATGCTGTTGGGTGTGTGCGTGGGGGACCCCTGTTTGAGGCCGAAAGTTGAGCTACTTAATCTCTCATCTTCCTTCTGACTGAGGATCCGCGAGACAAGGTTCCATCCTTTGCTCTGTCAATCAACAGCTGAATGATGTTGGGCTAGTCACTTCTACTCTACGAGCTTCTGTAAAATGGGGTTCACACGTCCTGCCCTCTCTCAGAGCCTCATTACAAAGTTCACATGAGAAAACACCAGGCGAGAGGAGATTGAAGAGCTGAAACCACTCTCCCCTTGCAGGGTTTATTTTGATTCTCCCCGCTGTGGCTGTCTCAGACAGCTGCCAATCTCCAGAGCCCTGCTTCCTGCACCCTCGCTCTGTTGACGTTTCATCCTCCGGAAAGTTTTGTGCAGTAGTTTACACTCATGGCTTTGAAGCTATCTATCAAACCCCTCTGCCAGGAACTGCATTAAGATGCTGGCAGAGGTGGCCGGTTCTCTCCAAATGTGCGGCTTGTTCCAACAAAGGAGCATCAGAGGAGGGTGGGAGCGGGTTCTCTCCTCTCTCTGCCAAACCACACATAGGAGGGCGCCATCGAAAATCTAGAGGCTGCTTCTTCCTCAGGAACTTTCCACAAGATTAGAGTGTGCCGGCCTCTGCTAATCATTACTTTCTGTTTTCCATAAGTGAGGTCCCACCTTGAAGGAATCGGCTCCGTAACTGCGGGTGGTGGGTGTCCTGTTGCCCTAATACTTCCTGCATGCCCCCATTCCATGCGTCTGAGCAGAACAAAGCAGTCTGGATGCAGCAGAGGCAAAGGCAGTTTGTAATTCCATAAAACACTTGGAGGCTTTCAGAAGGTGCTATATACATCAATAAATAATAATAATTTTCACTCTCTCTTCTTTGTAATACTCCCTTGGAAGGTTGAAAATAAAATTTCTTTTGCTATTGATTTTGTCCTTCTCCATTTGGCAAACATTGATTTTTCCTTCTCCTAATGGAGCAGAAGCCAACAGAGCCGTATTTCATTTACTTTGCTCTCTGAACCCAGCATCACTGCTGATGGGAGCGAGACCACAAGCAGCTCCCAGGGGCACCAAAGGCAGTTGTTTAACTGGAGGGCACCGGGTCTTACAAGGTGTTGCCCTCATACCTCAAGCACCTAGTAGGTTCCTGGCCAGTCATTGAGTTCCGTGTGGGTCAGAATATTCAGACTGATTCCGGAAAGAAAAGAGCCTGGAAGCATGGAGTTATGTATGTGGGAATGTTGGCAACAGCTGGAAAAAGAAGAAAGTAGAGCTAAGA
This sequence comes from Myotis davidii, assembly GCF_000327345.1. Taxonomy (NCBI): domain Eukaryota; kingdom Metazoa; phylum Chordata; class Mammalia; order Chiroptera; family Vespertilionidae; genus Myotis; species Myotis davidii. The sequence continues at coordinate 1,635,701 of NW_006286246.1, read as the reverse complement.
AGAGGTTAGGTAGATGAAGATGAGAACTTATTTATCTTGGTCTACTGAGGCTGCAGTAACAAAATACCATAGATTTTAGTGGCTTAAACAACAGATATTTCGTTCTCATGGTTCTGGAGGCTGGAAGTCCTAGTTCAGGGTGCCAGCATGGTCAGGTTCCTGGTGAGGGTCTCTTCCTGGCTTGCAGAAGGCTGCCTTCTTGCTGTATCTTCACATGGCAGAGATAGAGAGCAAGCTCACTGGTGTCTCTTCTTATAAGGGCACTAATTTAATCACAAGGACCCCATCCTCATGACCACACTAAACCTAATCACCTCCCCCAAGCTCCCATCTCCAGTTACCATCATATATGAATTTTGGGGAGAACAATTCAGTTCATAGCAATATTCTTCCAACGTTGTCTATTTTGTGCCAGTCATTTGTTGAGTCCTGTGCACAAGCACCACCTAATTTAATTCTCACACCAGTATCATTCCCATGGAAGTGTGAGCAACTTGGAACTTGGTGTTGCATTATAGCTCTGTTAGCTGTAACTGTGGGAGTGGGTTCAAGGGTCCTTCTGTGTCCCAATGAGCTCTGTCCCACATGACCTGGGAGTGAGCAGGAGATAACAAATAATCTGGGTGCAAGTGTTTATTTCCATCTAACCCTGCTGAGCTAAGTTGGTGAAGTAGAGGATGCTGACACACAGTAAACAATATTACCTATAAGTGGAGCTCTTACTTTTCTGAGAGGAAAGAGGAGGGCTTCAGGTTCAGGCCAGAGCAACTTCTTAGGAAGGGACAGGACTAGGGCAGGGAGGGAACAAGAGGCCGAGGAAGGCATGTATATAAAAGTCACCCTTTCAGGTGAGATAATTGCTGAGCGTCCTTGTGGTGATGGTGATGATGGTGATGATGATGATGGCGATGTTGATGATGGTGATGGTGATGATGGCAATGGTGATGATGGCGATGATGATGATGATGGTGGTGGTGATGGTGACCACTGCCTCTGGGCCATGTGCTGTATGCAGGAGAATCTGATTCTGTGGGCACAGCTCAGGAGAATGTGGGTGTTGGAAGACACAGGACGAGCACACCCTGGATGCCCCCACACTTGCTTAATTGAGAGGATGGGAGCTGGGCTGATAAAATCATACTATTAAATACAGAACATAGACCTGTGTTGAAAACTGGAAGAGAAAGCACATAATATATTAAGACCTCATATTATTTATTTATTTTAATAGGTTTTTATTGATTTTTTAGAGAGAGAGGAAGGAAGAGGGATAGGAAGAAACATCGGTGAGGGAGAAACATCATTGATGGCTGTCTTCTGCATGCCTCCCACAGGGGATCGAGCCCACAATCTGGGCATGTGCCCTGACTAGAAATTGAACCAGTGACCTCTTAGTTCCTGGGTCAACACTCAATCGCTGAGTCATACCAGCCAGGCAAGACCTCATATTATGGTTTTTTCCTCTCTCACCCTATTCACCCAACTTTTCCCTATCCAGTAACAAGGGGTGGTATTAGCAAATTTATCAGGAAGAAAAGAATATGTTCCAGCATGCATGGAAACTGTGGGCCCTAGAGCAGCCATGGGCAAACTACGGCCCGCGGGCCGGATCCGGCCTGTTTGAAATGAATAAAGCTAAAAAAAAGAAAGACCGTACCCTTTTATGTAATGATGTTTACTTTGAATTTATATTAGTTCACACAAACACTCCATCCATGCTTTTGTTCCGGCCCTCCAGTCCAGTTTAAGAACCCATTGTGGCCCTCGAGTCAAAAAGTTTGCCCACCCCTGCCCTAGAGTCCCTAAAATTACTTCTTCTGCTTCCAACAAAACCCAGAGGAGCCTGAATCTGCCGGATGGGACATCCTTGAATTTCCTACTTTGCTAAAGAAGCTTCT
>NW_006286246.1:1625493-1633705 GCF_000327345.1 Myotis davidii | reverse complement strand
TAGGTAGGTACATTGTTATTAACTTAATTAGGGTACTCCTAAGGCTTAGGAAGAGCCACACTCAAGGGGCCAAAGAGCCGCATGTGGCTCGCAAGCCGCCATTTGCCGACCACGGAGTTAGGATTTCTATGCTCAATCCTTTCAGAAAGGATTGGGGGCAGCTGCTTGTTATAAAGGACGAAAACTTTATGGCTCTGATTACACGTAGGAAGGCTGAGGGTTGAGGTCATTACCCCAGTAGTGAAGGTTACAAAGGCTTCCTCCTGATAACTGAAACGGACACCTATTTTGGCTGCGTCAGCTGGATGATAGCTTCAGTTCCATCCTTCACTTTGCTCACTTCGGCTCTCCTGGCGGAAATGGGCGCAGTTGGCACGTTGGAGCATCGGTAAACCTGAACCGCAGCGATGGTAGCAGACAAGCCAGGTCGCGGGTTTGTGGGCTAAGAGAAGAGGAACAATCATGGAGGAACTAACTGTGGCCGCATTGTTGATCGTTGAAGCAGCATGAGCTCATACACTCAATGAAAGTCTGGATGCTTTCAGGCACATTCCTGGACTCGTGGGTTTTTCACAGTGTTTAACTTATACATCCACTTTTATGGAGACAAGCTGGGGAAAACTTAACAAGGGAACATCGCCCGGCTCTGGAAGTGAGAAGCAGTGGGCACGGGGGTGGAGAGTCCTCGTTTGCTAAATATACAGCTTTTCCGTCTGAGACATAAATAAGAACACCGCCTAAGTAGGTCAGGTTTGAGCCCGGGCCTGAAGGCTTGCACGCCGCACCGTGAATATACACTTCTTAGCCAGGCTCCGTTTCTGTGTGCGCGCACATTTTGTTCCTGAGAAGTTTCCCATCTGTTCTCATGTCACGCCTGTGCCGCCGTGGCGTGTTCTCAGACTCCGAATTCCTGGCAACTCCCCGAGCTCACTGTCTGATGTGGCAGGTAGAGGAGATAATTGGGAGCCCTTGGCAGCCAGCGCAGGGAGGCTGCGGGGGCCTGTGGAGGGGACAAGTGGGAGGTGAGTTGTAGCTGCTATGGTCTCCTGGTCTCCTTACTGGCCGCAGGGTGTGGGTGGAGAGGAGGAAGGGTCTGAAACGGGCTCCCCCCAAATGCAGACACAGCCCAACCTGTGTGTCTGCAGGCTCGGTGCGCTCTCCTCTCTGTCCCGGGCGGGCCTGGACTCAGGATCTTGACAGATTTAAACTCGTTTTCATCGCAGCCGGGCTCCATGATCCGCCTGTCACTTTCTCGAGTGCTATTTCTCTGACTCCCTTTTTGAGGAGCTCTGCAAGGGGAGGGAGCTTGCTCACGAACGTGTCACTCAATCCACCCACCCAGACACCCACTGCTCCACGCGACTGGCAAAAAAAGAAAAAATATCTGGGCTTTATACAAACTCGAGAAAATGCTTCAAGCCCTCCTCCCATTCGTGTGATTTATGGAATGTGACACGACTCCGTAGTTTTGTTATCAGGAAGCCCGAGCTTTCAGGTGAGATGGGGCAGGTGAACCCGCTGCGATTTCCTGAAGCGACAGCGCTCACTGAGGAGCTAGAACGCACAGTCCTTTTCCCGACTGGCCGGCGTCGGGGGAATTCTGATGGTGCCATTGGGAACGACATATGAGGATCACTTCTGTCTGCCCTTGGAAGTGAAACCCCGTGTCTTTGCTGGCCACCACTGGTTCACTCGCTGGCCCTGGGCTCCCGGGGCTGGCCAGTGTGGCAACCAATACATCTCAAGGTGGCATCCGACCTCTCTCACTGGAGGACACAGAATGCCTGACCACACCCTACCAGCCCTCTCTAGTCAGGGGGATGTGGGAGGATGGAGGGGGGATCCTGGGAACGGAGAACTGAGTTGGGCAGAACTTAGGGAGCCCCCAGGAGCAGACCATCGCCAGTGCTTTGTGGCACCTGTGCCCGGGAGTCAGGGGACGGGGGTTCTTATCCCGGCCACACACACTGATCACAGTCAGCAGGTCCAAGCTCTCTGGTCCTCAGTTTCTCCATCTGTGAAAGGAGGAGCCAGGAGCCAGGATCTCTTATGCCTCCGAGTACTGGAGTGCTTCTATTCTGTAGGAAGGTTTGGGGTAATTGGCATTCACAGACGCCCAGAGCTGGGAGTGCCTTAGAGGTTGTCTAGTTCAAGGGACATTAACCGAAGGCTTATGCAGGACTGCCAGGTCCAAGGATAGCTTTTAAAAGGCCAGGCGAACCCCTTCACAGTGATGCACCCCTCGAGCTGTTTGTGCGTTTCTCTGGGGAGAGTGTCCACGGCATGCACTGGAGTTCTCAAAGGAGCCTCACATCTGCAAAGGCTGGGACTACCTTGAGCAAGAGCTTCTGGTCCACATTCCCTGCTTTGCGGTGGGGAAAGGGGGTGGGAACGGCAATGGCTTATGTAAGCTAGTTGTGCCGGCACCAGGAGCCGAACAGGAAATTCTGCTTTCTGGACCAGGCTCCCTGGGACCACGATGGTGGCAGACTGTGGTGTGCTCCGGGGTGTGAATGGAACCTTCTGGAGTGACTGGAGATGGTGACGGTCGGGCTGGGAATGTCTGAAAAGAGGCCCAAGAGCTCCCTCATAGCACATTGCCATGAAGCCACACGCAGGAACGAGAGTAGCCTGCCTGCCACACAGCTGGGTGCCCCAGGCCTGCAGTTGGAGCTCCTCACCCCCACTCAGCACCTTTCCACTGACATGACTTCCCTTTAAGACAGTAATCAGACCTCTAGTCCAATATGTATATCTTTTTTTTCTCTTCACTACCTGCATGGGTTCATTTAAGCTTCTTCCCAGTTCCCCTGTAGAGTGGAGAGTGGAAGGAAAGAGGCAAGGCAAGAGAGGAACAGGAGGGCAAGTGTTGCATGTTGCATTTCACTCATTAGAAGAAAATGTAATCTAATGTGAGGGAGGACATAGGTAATTAAAATTGGAATCTCAAACAACTCCTTTTGTCCCTTCCTGAACAGTAATAGCAAATCGAAGTAGTTCAGATACTAGGGGACGAGATGTGAATATCATGATTTGATTCCTCTGGGAGGGGATGGTGATTATATGGCCTTCTGTTCACCACTTGCATTATGAGACCTGGAGAAGGGCCTCTAACACCACCAAACATGCTGCTTTCATGGGAAGTATGAGGAAGGAAATTTAGCACTGGTGTTGTGAATATTCTTATTTGTTTTTAATGTTCTCTCTCTAATTGTATTTATGGATAGATATTCAATATATGAGGTAACTTCAGTGCCTCCTTTCTTCTGGTCTTATATATGGCTGCTCCAAGGCCACCATGATACAACCACCACTTTCTAAATAATTCTAGCCCCAAACTCTCTTTCCCCTACAACAGATAACCTTGGGCTGAAGTTGAGAGGTGATATAATATGGAAGGGTTCTAGATGCAGAGTTGAAAATCTGAATATTAGTGTTGGCTCTACTACAACTTTGGGTGCCTGTCTATCTCATTCTCCTTTCTTGGAACTGCCCCCATTCCCAATCCTTGCTGAAGGGTGGGCCTGCAAAGCCCAAGCATCCCGGTCCTAATTCACTGTATCATGCCTGAACTCTAGTTCCAAGAGGAGCCAATAAAATTCACAATTCGCAGAATTTGAAGAGACATGGACCCTGTGGTTAGAAGGTGTTGGGCTTTGAAGCTGAACGGTCATACGCAGGTGCATCAGATTCTGGTGCCATGGCAACTCAAAGCCACATGCAAGTTGACGTCATCAGGGATACGAATTGGCAGATAAAAAAAAGGGACAATTGTGCGGGAAGAAGCGGGAATGAGAGGCTGGTGACTTTCCATCTCCTGTGAAACCCCAATCATATTCTGTGAGTCCCCTGTGCCCTTAGAATAAATCTCTCTTTATGTGAGGAAACTGGCTCGAGTAGGTCTCTCTTTATTGCAACCCAAGATCCCCTTCCTAAGTCATTGTGTGACCTCCTCAGGCCACTTCGTTTCTCTGGTCTCCATTTCATCTTGTATAAAATGACGTGGTTGAATTAGATAACCTTGAAAGTCCCTTTAGATGTCAAGAATCTATACTTTTAATTATCTATGTTGGCTGTGTTGGAGGCTTAAAAACTATGGATGTTTGGTAACTGCCCCTCTCTTTGTCCTGCTTGGGCTGGGTCTGATGATGCCGTTAGATCAGAGGCCCAGTGCCAAAGTTCTGGCTAAAGAAAAGATGCTGGCTCAGGGAGAGAGGTGCTCCCTGCCAAACCGACAGGCGGTAGGCTGGCTGGAAGGCCTCCTCGGGCCTGACCTGTTTTGATTCTTCAGTGGATGCTACAAGAAAGATGTGGGCAGCCCTGGAACAGTCTCACTCTAAATGAGTAGTGTAAGTAACTACAGCCTTGTTGATTGTACATCAATTTGATGGACTAACTATGGAACAGTAATTAAGCCAAAGAGAACATTCAGAAGTACTTATTGCTATTTGCTGTCTGCTCAATCCCCAGAGTGCTACAATAAATAGAACCATAAGTTTAATTAATACCTGCAGGTCTGATTGCCCATTTAGGATAGGCCGTAGCGGACCAGAGGTTAAACTTTCAAAGACATCCTACTGTGAGTGATGTTGAGTGTGTATTTGCCTGTAGCGGAAGCCTGCATACTATGCCAGGCTGTTTTGGGGGTACCATCGAGGTGAAGGTTTGAGAGCTACCACTGAGCCGCCCAGGGGAGCAGCACTGGCTGGTTGGCCTCCACCAGACACATCTCCTCTGCTTTGCAGCCCGTGAACATTTTGGTGTCTTCCCCTGGTGCCCCGAATGTGGTGCCACATTTCTGTTGGCACGTGAGAGGCTGCTGTTCCCTTTGGCATCGAACCCCTGATCTAGTCTTTACAAGGATGAAGCAGGTAGAGGAGTCTCCCTAGTGGCCGGGACAGCCACCACCAATGGGATGCAGGAGTGATAGCTATGAGGAATTGGTCCATCATGCCTGCACCTGGCTCAGAGGCAGTGCTCACCAGGCCCAGCCCACACGGGGGCGACTGCCGGTACGGTCTTCACAGAGCATGGACTCAGGTGTTCATTTGCCTCATTTTATGTGGGTAATGAAATATGTAACCCGTAGTGTTGCTGCAACCAGATGATGCAACCGGACTGCTTGGCTCCCTGCTGGGCTCATGGAAGTGCTCCCTGGGCTGTTGTGTCAGGGTTAGGGTTCGACAGGCGCTCTATTAGTGCTTCTCTTCCATTGCTTTATTTTCACAACAGCAACAATTATGATCATGGAGGAGGAACTCAATCCCTCAGCTGGGGTATATGCCACTTGCTGGAGATCACGAAGCTGGAATTCCAGTGTAGGTTTATCTGACCCTGAAGTCTATGCCTCTAACCATCACGCATGACTGCTAGGGAGCTGGGGGTGCACATGGCTCTTGCCCTCTGGGAGCTGAGTGAGGGTTAGCTGGGGAAGCGCTTCCCCCGTTGGCAGGTGGAGGTGTGTTGGATTAAGGGAGGAGCATTCCTGGCAGTGACCTATGTAACCTTTTGAAAAAGATTCCTCTCCCCCTCTTTATTGAGGTATGATTGACAAATAAAACGGTAGGATATTTAAAGTGTACAACATAATGGTTTGATATACGTATGCATTCGAAAGAACTCTCCTCAGCAAGTTCATTAACACATCCCAAAGCCACCAGATAACCAAAGCAACCTTGAGAAAGAAGAACCAACCTAGAGGCATCACACTTCCCGATTTCAAACTATAATGCCTGGCTACAGTAATCAAAACAGTATGGCAGTAGCGTAAAGAAGTGGTATAGGTCAATGGGATAGAAACAGAGCCCAGAGATAAATCCATGCCTACAGGCAATTGATTTTTGACAAAGGAGCCAAGAATATACAATGGTTTGAAAGGACAGTCTCTTTAATAAATAGGAAAACTGGACAAAGGAGCCTATGTTACAACTTATACAGAAATAAACTCAAAATGGATTGAAGACTCTAATAACCTTTCTGATAGCAGAGCAGGGAGGAGAACTATTTTTCCTGTGAAACAGGGTTGGGCCAGGGTGGAGAACTATTTTTTCCAACAAGAAAATTCAAGCACAAATAGTGTATTGAGGATAGTGAACAAAAAGGGAAGGACTGAAAGGAAAAACAGGTGCTTATAACAAAAAGAAGGAAAAAAAGGAAAGAGTGGGGGAAAAATAAATTGAATTAAAAATAAATGGGATGGTAGGGAGCAAAATAATGAGAAACTGAGGTGTGGGAGACAGGAGATTAAACTCTAGGACAGTGAGTCAGTGGCCAAGTGTCAACGAATACTGCGCAGACCTTGACAATGGCGATATTTAATGCCTCCGGCCCCTGCTGGGCCAGGCTGGGTTTTCACTTGGGGCTCATGCCACATTAATACAGCGAGGGAATGGAAAGCAAGCCACATCCCGGGTCTGGGCGCACATCTTTGCCATTCTGCAGGAAACAGTCCCATTTGAGTCAACAGTTATGGCTGTGTGGTCGCGAGGGAGCCTCTGGGCCATGTCTTGTGAGTGCTTAGCTAGCGAGGAGGAATTACTCAGAAACAGTCACGTGGGGAGCTTTCCCTGAATTCTATACAAGCACCAGCGAAAGATGCATTGAAATAGCTGTTACCACATCGAACATATTGAAACACTTCCAAATAATGAGAAAGTCACTACATAGATACCTTCTCATTGATGTAAATACACGTAAATAGGAATCTATGTGCCTGCTAGGTCTGCTTCTGAAAAATCACTGGTCCACCCTGTAAGCTGCGGTCGCTACAGAGAGACAAGGCATTTGGTAGTGACTCAAGCCATTTCTGAATCCAAAACCAAATTTCTGACGCAGAATTTGTAATGGGTCTTATGTCAATCACGTTTTTATTGGCTTTCAAAAGTCGCTTGCAAGCATTCTTACATCACTTTGTGTCCAGTTTCTCCATAATTAAGTTGACCCTATTGATTTATAAAGGGACAGGCCGACCTCGTTCATAGCGTAATAAAATATAATAGTTGGAGATAATTCTGCTCATTGCTTTGAAATAGTCAGCCCCCTGGCTCTGGCAGCTAGAGATAAGGGGGAGGGGAGTGGAGACAAGGCTGTGTGCCTAGTCTAGTCTTTTCTTCTTTTCTTTTTTTTTTCCCATTAAGAAACCAGATCAATGTATGGTTGATACAGTTAACTGTTATGTAATCAATTGAAAAATTAAGGCAAGAAAAAATATACCTTGTTGATTATGCAGTAGTAGCATAGTCTTATTATGTAGATGTGGTCAGAGTCCACACAGTAAATGTAGTGAAAAGCGAAGAGGAAAATTGAGGCAATTTCTTGAATTATTCAGGGGAAAAAATCCCCTTACCTCAATTATTCATGGAGTACTTTCCTTTGAAAGTGAAGAGAGTGGGAGCAGAAGGGAGGGAGGAAAGAGAGTGGGCTTGATTGTGCTAATTCTCCACTTCATTTTGTAGATTCAGGCATGTCTACCGACGCTGTTACTCATCCCCGTACACTACGGTTTACCTCTGATCAAATATTTCTTTGCCATTGTGTTTATGCAGATTTCATCCACCCTCCGTTTTTCTCTAGTTAGAGGGTGAGAACTTGAACTGACACTATTCTTTTCCCCCCGTAAATAGGGTGCCTATAAAAAGACTAATTACCCAGTAATCCAACTTATTCCAAACATTCCACCCACAAGGCAGCAAGTTAGGGAAAAATAGAATTCTGCCTACAGATGCAAGTCATAATTATCATGGAAAGATCTATCCCACCTCCATCTCCCTGGCGGTGGGAATGCCAGTGCTGGGGCCTAGAGTAGAAACTGATGAACAAAAGACACAAATGTCCCCACAGTGTATCTGTTAGGGCCACCCCTTGTGGTGAGCAGGGGTAGCACAGAACACTGGAGATTCTCTCTCTGTCATCATTATTCATCACTAATCTCTATATCTGCCAGTCACATTACAGACAATATAGTTGCATATTTACCAGGGCAAATTTCTGTCAGTAGGATCTTGTCCTAGCAAAATGAGCGTTTGTGACAATTTTCCATGCGCTAGAAGTACAGTGTCTTGAGGAGGGGTGCTGTGTTCTAATTCACATAAAATCGCCATGTGAGCTGATGGCAGCCCTGGTTGCCAACTGTCTTAGAGAACGTGAGAGGATCCAGAGGAGAGCAGTGGAAATGGTGAGTTTGGGACAGAAACCTTAGGAGGAGATGTGGGAG
>NW_006286246.1:1610341-1625476 GCF_000327345.1 Myotis davidii | reverse complement strand
AGATGGGGGCTCCCTGAGGGGTCCATATGGGTCCCCCCACATGTGGCAGTGTAATGCATGGGGAGTGAGGGGTGGCTCTTCTTGGTGTCCACCAAGGAGGGTGGGACATGGAATGGGCGTAAGTCACACAGACTCTACGTGCACCTACCTTAAGTGAAATGGAAGTGCTGACCTGGAGTTTGCTACGGGAAGGCCCCACTCTGGCACTAGTTTCATAATAAAGGAGGTCCCTCTCAGAGGAAGGATGTTCATGGTGTGTGTCCATGGATGACCTAATCTTTTTTGACCACTGACCTTGTGGCTGTGAGGAACGTGGGGAGCAGCTCAAAGCGCTAATGACGATGTGAATGTGTGACCAGAGACTCCAGCTCATAAAACATGCTTCTCCAAGCAGGTGGTGGATGTGGCTGTCACTCACACCACCAGTTTCTCCACCTCACCTCAGGCTCCCGAGTCAGAACCCGTGGGAGGGGGGCCCTGGACCCAACGCTTCCTCATCTAGACTTGCTCTGGAATGACTCGGTTCAACTATGAGCTATTTGGTGACGCGAATCAGCTATTCATCATTTTTATATGCATGGCATTTTGTATACCAGCTCTCAATAAATGAATGTCTTCATTATGGCTGCACCAAATGAATAAAATGGTAAATGATAAGGTCTGACATTCAAATAATTTGACAGGAACAGCTGTGATTTGGTGCAAGTTTCAGGATTATTATGTAAACATCACTGTGAGGGTTTTTGAAAGATGAGAAAATGATGACGCTTATTAATAAAAATGTACTCTCGCCCCTTGATGACGGTGTTAAGCACATATGAATCTCAGTCTCGTGTGAACCTGCTCATGAAGACTTACTCCAAGCATTCTTTCTTGTCAACAATTGCATTTCCTACATCATGCGGGAAGGAAGAAATCGAGGGATTCGGTCTGTCAGTGCATGAGACACGCTGAGTCCTGGCAGGTGGTCCATAGCAGATCAAAAGTCCTGAACTTGTACTTGTGATAATACTTTTTAAAAATGGAGCAAGACAGTGTTCTAAAGTGGAGTGAAATGACAGGAGCCCGTCAGCCAAGAGCCTTGAACAAAGCTGCTTGCTGTCCTGCGGGCCTGTGTCTTTCTCACCCACCTCGTCTCCTCTCTGGAGTCGAACCCCATGGTGATTCAAGAAGCAGGAGTTTTGTTGTGAGGGGCAAGGACCGATCTCATGACAAGGGCTCTCTAAGACTGTGAACTCTGGACTCCGCAGGCCTTGGAGCCTTGAGCTTTTCTGCCCATGTTTCCATGGCTTTCTCTGCGTGACTCAATACAGGGGTGCCAGCACCTTGGTCCCTGTATTTGCACCCCCATTCATTCCTCCTCTGTCCAATACAGTTTCATGTGTAGCAGAAATATGCTTCGTCGATAATGCCTGCCATTGGTACATACCCACAATGAGATGACCTGGGTAATACGTTCAATTAACTCTTGAGCCTCCTGGTAACCAATTCAACTTTTTAACCGACCAAAAGTTTCAACTGTGGTAACAAAACCCATTGTATGAAGTCTTTTCTAACTGAGCCTCTGGCTTCCTGCTCTCTATTTATGGCCATGGACACTGGGGCGGGCAGGGGAAGAGGAACCATGGAGTTACTGTCAAGGATCCTCGAACCAACAACTCCTCCTTCTCTTTATCCTCCTTCTATGTAGTGAGTCCTTACTATGCAGCAGACTGTGGGCCAAGCACTTTACATTTAACAGGTTGGACCAAAGGAGATTGCCATTGTTGTAGATCAAAACAGTTGCATAGGAGCGATTTTCTATGATTCAATCTATAAAATGTTATCTTAATGAATCTTTAAAGTAACTTTATGAGAGGAGGACTACGTGCCTCGTTTTCCAGATGAAGAGCTGAGGCTTGAAGTGATCAAGGTGACCCAGCCGAGAGGCGGAATCTGGAGCTGATCACTGTTCGGTCATTGGCCAGCGCCCTTGGCTGGATGACTACTCTGAGAGCATCAGGCATCGCCCGTCATCTGAGTCATCGCATTGCTGGCACCAGCAGTGTTACCAATCTCAAATGGATGTAGGTGTTTTGTGATTAATAGAATAACATTTCACTAAAATATTTTCTAAATTCATGGTGCTATTTTTGAAATTAGGTATCTTGTCTCAAAAGCTGTGCAGAAAAATTGTCCCAATATTTCATGGGTGCACGATGTTGATTCCGCCAACATTGATCACTGATACCCATGGAGTATTGATCAGCACATCCAACCCTACGAATCCTGAGGCCCTGATATCTTACTTGGGATGAGTTTGGAACTTGTCCCCTGGACCCCATTTACCAAGGTGTGTCAGCTCATGCCTCTAACTTCTCTCTTCCCTCTGAGGTGCTTTGGGCTTCTGTGTAGTTGAAAGGTTTTGAGGAGCTGATGAGATGACCCATACAGAGAGCAAGGTGAGGTGCTCAGCCCAGTGCCTGTGGCAGAGGAAACCCTTCGTAAATAAATGAACATTGTTAGTATTATCTATCGGTGATTATACTGACATTCTGATAATCCCAAAACTTAGTCAGTCAATACTTTTGAGTTGACTTGCAATACAATTGGACTTTTGATTCCTCTTTTAGCCTGGTGCCCCGCATTTGTTAATTCCATCTAAAGTATTTCTGTATATTATCTATCATATCTATTATATCTATCTATCTATCTATCTATCATCTATCAATCATCTATCTATATATTTTATATTATCTATCATCTATTTATCCATCCATCCATCCATCCATCCATCCATCCATCCATCCATCATCTCTTCTCTCCCTAGCCCTCCTCACCCTCGTCTCCTTCCCTTTCTCCCTCCTGTAATCTTGTAGACATATCCTGCATATCACCTTGAAGTTCTCTTATTCTGGACTCCCTTCTTCAATTTGTTTTTTTCAGAATGGGGCCATATCATCTTTACAGTGTGCCATACTTAAATGTGTAACAAATGGCAAGAGGTTGTATGTCTGCAGCAGGTAGATTACAAATACCTTTGCTATGCAACATATCATTTCCAATTGTTCTAGACTAGAGGCTATCAGGTGCTGCTTCCAAGCCACCAAGGCCGAGTGCCCAAAGGACGCACGAGGCCACCACAAAGTGATGGTGACTTGGTAACGCTTGAATTACAGACTCGGAGTGTTTTCCTTGAGAGTGATGGAAGAAAGTATTGATTAGTAGGTTTCAGTGCCTCCCAGTTAAGGAAACAGGAAAACGGATGTGAAATAACTGCAGATGTGGGAAGGGGGAGTGAATGATGGCAGTCTGTTGGTTTTATAACGTGGTGGCATTTGAATTGGATATGCTGGCATTGAATCACCCAAAATATGTATTTATGCATTGGATTTGTTCAAAATTCACGGTGCAGCTTTATTTTTAACAAGAAAGTAAGTGATGAGTCTGTCCTTAGGTTACTCACGACAGTGATTCAGTGTGGCCCTGTGCTCAATTGGACGCATGTAGGAGGTAAACACACTTAGAAGCCAGTTTGAAAGAAGCCATTCATTGAGGCAAAACCCTTCTTGACTATACAGAATTTATGTCGTCATCCTCCTCAGCAAAGATTTATTAAGCAACCTACTGTGCGCTTCGTTATAATTCAAGTAAGTTTGATACCAGTTCAGCAATAAAATGTTAAAATGAAGAGCCATTTATGGATTATATTCATTATGTATACTTATCCAGATTGTAGTATGTGCACCGGCTCTAGGTTACTGGCTAATATATATGAATTTATGTGTTTGATTTTGCTTCATATATTGAACATGTTTAAAATAGCTATGTGAATGCATTTCTTGCCAAGAAAATTGGTGGAAGTTTTCTCAAAAGGGTTCTCTTTGCCATATGAGCTTTGTGTAACACCTGCATAGGGATATGTCATTTTCCTTCAGAAAGTGTTCTGCTGAGAGAGGACAGCCCCATGGCATTAAGTAGAGCCAGAACTTGAATCATGGTGATGAATTAGACACCTGTAACTTAAGTTTTTAGGGGCCACCCTAAAAATACCTTTGCTATGCAACATATCATTTCCAATTGTACCCGTGTACATTAGCCCAGTTAATCGTCTGATGGCAGTTACTGCCCTTTTGCTAAACAGCAGGCATTGTTCTAGCTTCCTCGCTTCATCCTTCTACCACCCTAAGTGGAAGGTACGATTGCCCCCATTTTACAGATGAGAAGACTGAAGCACCCAGCTGCTAAGTGGGAGAGCTAGGACTTGGACTCGGGCGTCTTGGCTGTAGACTGTGTGCTTTTCATCAAAAACGCTTTCTCAGGCCAACTCAGCCTTGTTTCAAAAATTGGCATTGAGGGCGTTTCTTCTTTGAAGGTTGAAGGTGGTACAGGAGAGCAGGGGTGTACAGAGACCAAGAAACCGAGCAACGGGTGGTGTGTCTGTCTAATGCGGTTCATCTGAATGCATTAACGCAGCATCACGGCCGTCTTCTCCAGTTACATGTAGCTGCTGCTTCTCCTTTCTCCCCTCCCGGCTTCCCCTCTCCTCACTTCAACGCATGTTTGCCTTGTCAATTCCTCCTCACTCTGCAGTTCTTTTCCTACCTTCTCACACATCTCTGACTGATTTCCCAGCACCCAGCCAATCTATGCGCCCATTTGTTGCACAGTCTGAACGTGGTAAGGGTATGAGAAAGACATGATTTGATTTTTGTTTTGTTTGTTTCAGTTACTATTTTGATCAATGTTTTTTTTTGTTTGTTTGTTTTGTTTTTTACTCTTCCAGTTCTGTCCCTTGATTCCACCTCAGGCAGATTTCTTATACATCTGATACCACTGGCATTAAGACATCCATACCAGTTCTGTTGAAACCATGTCCTTCTCCTCTTTCCCCCACCAACCTCCCTGGCCCTTCAGATCAGGCTGAAGGTTTTAGTGGAGAGGCTTAGGGGCCCCTCGCCTTTCACTGCCTCTCCCTCCCCCTGGTCTCAGCCCCTCTGGCTGGGCTGGGAGGAGACAGGAGAATTGACAAGGGTGCTCTTGGGCTTTCCCTCTGGGCTCAGCTGGTGCCACTGGCTAACAGTGGCTTCATTAAAACAACAAACAAACACAACCCCATGGGCTTTCTCTTGGGGTGCGAAGTCTTCAGAGGGCGTTGTCCCCACTGCATAGGTTTTCTTACAGGAGGTTACTGCCTCTTAAACCCTCTGTCAGCCCTGCTGCTGTGGAACAACCCCGCCTCTGGCTGAGAGTGGAAGTTGCCTGGCCAGCCGGCCGGCCCAGCCCCTACAGGGCGCGTCTGCAGCATGGCGCCAGTGTGCCCCTTCGCTGGTGCCAGGCCAGGGAGGGTCATGCATCTTGGCTACACCAACTGTTGGAGAACAGATTGCTCCTCGGCATGGTTCCCACTCCCTGCCTTGCTGTTGTCTCTGCAATTCCTTCCTCTCCTCCCCTTCCCCACCCATGGAGGCAGGTCAGCAAGCCCACAGCATAGACAGTTGCCCGACCAGGGTACAGAGATGCCAGCTTCCCCTTTTGAAAAGAAACCCAGTGTCAACGAGACATTCTGTGGGAGCCCCTTTACTTATGGAGGGGAAAGTCATGGTATAGGCCCCGACCAGGTGGATTATCCATTTCTTTTCAGCCTTCTCTACTCTCACAAATCTTTTATTTTTCTTTTGTAACAACTAGGTTGGCTGACTCTTAATGAGGCCTGAGGACTTACCTGGTCCAATTTCAGTTCTGTGTGCCTGTGTGTATGATATCTTAGCTTTGAGCCCAGCAAAAGTCACTTTAAAGATCCTGTTACTTTGACAATTACTTATTTAATATACATCTTCCCATGACACCAGTGTTTGGCTCCCTCGTAATCTCGTTTGCCCGGTTTCTTCTTGAGTTGCTGTGGATGAGAAGCATGCAGATGGGACTAGACTTTAACAGGAAGAAAACACTGCAGGATCCAGGATGTTATGGTTTCAGCCAGATGACGGAGCTCGTCACCAAACACCATAACGCAGTCACTGTGCCAGCTTTTCTTGGGTGTCACCTGTTTCTGCAGTTTCAGAGGGAAACCTTGCAGGTATGTTCGTCAGGTGTTCGTTCCCACAGAAGTTAAGGGTCACCTCCTTCAGTCCTCCAGTAAGTTCTTCGGGGGCTTGATTTGCTGCCCCCTTTTAACTATAAGGTGAGAAATGGAGACCCTAGGATAGCAGCTGAGGGAGATCCTAGTCTGTCCTTCTCCTTGTCCCTTCCCGTCTCTGTGCCTTTTTCTTAGGACAGTTTTACCCGGATGACTAGGTTCTGGACCTAGGGCATTTACTTTCTTCTGTTGTGATTTACAGAGTTTTAGCTTCCAGTGAAGTATTTCTGGGCTTCAACTCCTAGGGTTTTCCAAATTTCTATGGACAACTATCTATAATAATAAAAGCGTAATATGCTAATTAGACTGGACAGCTGAACGACCTTCCGGACGTCATTCCGGATGTCCTTTCGGATGAAGCCGTGGTGGTGGGGGCTGAGGCAGGCAGGCAGGTGAGCGGTTAGGGGTGATTAGGCAGGCAGGCAAAGGCAGTTAGGGGCCATCGGGCAGGCAGGCGAATGGTGAGGGGCGATGAGGCAGGCAGAGTGGTTAGGGGCGATCAGGAAGGCAGGCAGGCTAGTGGTTAGGAGCCAGAGGTCCCGAATTGTGAGAGGGATGCCCGACTGCCGGTTTAGGCCCAATCCCTGAGGAATTGTACCTACACCGTCAGTCAGACATTTCCGGAGGCGGTCCCAGATTGTGAGAGGGTGCAGGCCGGGCTGAGAGACCCCTCCCCCCGCCCCATGCACGAATTTCATGGACCAGGCCTCTAGTTTTATATATAGACTTGGCAAAATAAGATTCAACTTTTTTGTCATGCTTATCATAATAATTTTTGAATGTAATTCTTTTTTATACCAAGAAGGAAGATCCTTCTTTTCACCTGTTCTTGACCTGATGTGAGCCCCCAGTGCTACCCTGGCCCCTGCCATTTGTAGAACCCACGTGCACGCTGCTGCCTTTTGGACAAAGCAGTTGAATGAGAGGGCGTGGCGTCCGTCAAGAAGTGCTAGAGAGCGCCCTTGCTTGTGTGCATATTTAAAATGAAATATTCCACTACTTCTAAAAATTCAGCAGACGCCTCAGTATCAAGATTTTCTGTTTGTAAACACTATAAAGTAGGTATAGATAGGATCCATGTGTATTATCACATGAATACATTAGTATTTACAGCTTTGTCCTTGAGAATTCTCGTCAGTAAAGTTTTATGTGTGCAACTATTATTTAAATAAGTGTGTTTTATAATGGGCGTGGCACTCTTCATGGGTTTCCATTCCCGTTGTTTCTTTTATGTTTATTTCAAGTAGTTAAGATCGATCTTAACTTTTTGGGTTCGTTCTTCTTTACTTCCTTGGTAATTAAGTATGTTCCAATTTGCTCTTCCTGTGGGTTTTATAGTGTTCCTTTCAAAGGGGTCTATTGGACTTAGGTGTCTGACAGCTTACTCTGGTGCCATAATCCAGGGCTGAGACGAGCTGTCTGTCATGTCAGCTCCTAGGTTTCACTGCAACCCCCCGGGAACTGAGAGCAATATGAAGGTGCAGTTTCTTTGCTGTCATCAAGGAACATTCCACAAATCCTTTGCAGAAGCACAGAAGCAGGAGGAAAACACGCAAGCAGGCCCTCTCGAGGCAGTTGAATTGCACCCTCCTGGCAGTGCTGTGACTGTGGCCCAGCCTACATACAGAGCTTGTTTTTCTATTTGGGTCTCTAAACTGGGAGTTCTTTTTTTAAGGCTGTGTAATTTTGGAAAGAATATTGAGCTAGCAGCAGGTGGTAAAAGTGTATGTTTTGCTTGGTGTTTTTACATGGAAAAGGAAAGAACAACATCATATTTTGGAATCTAATTAAAAACTTGAATTTCATTTTAAATCTCAATTAATGCTCCTTCCCCTAAGGTAGTGTTTATAATTAGCAGTAGCCTAAGAGCTATTCGGGTACTGGGGTAGAGTGGGTTCTCTATGTAAACTCTGATGCTGTTGTCTCCTTCAACCAGTCAATCAAGGAAATGCAAATGCATTTTATTATTCCCTGAATCAGGACCTAAGTTTGGAGATCCCCCAAACATGCTATAAAACACCTTCTACCCACAGGGATTTGGGGGAACACGCATGCTCCTAGTATGGTTGTAGATTAATATATAGCTCCATTTGGCATAACTGTGGGGATCTGGGTCCCCTCCAACTTTTTGGTGTGGCAGACAGTATGCCTCAACATGCTTGAAGCTCATACCTTTTAAATTACTCCATGGAATTTACCATAAGGCATTGAACAATATTTATGTTCAAGAATGTCATTTTAGAGCCATTTAAAATAGCAACAAATTAAATAAAACCCTTTTTTTAAAATGGTCTAAATGTTTGTGTACTCCCCAAATACATATGTTGAACTTTTATAAGGGTGAAGCCCCCATGAATGGGAGTAGTGCCCTAATAAAAGAGACTCCAGAGATCTCTCTTGCTCTCTCCATCATGTGAGGACACAGAAAACAGCTGTCTACAACCCAGAAGAGGGCTCTCACCAGAACCCCACTATGCTGGTACCCTGCTCTCCAACTCCCAGCCTCCTAGACTGTACGACATAAATTTCAGTTGTTTATGAGTCACACCGTGTGTGGTCCTCCGCTGTAGCAGCCTGCACTAAGTAAGACACCCTAGATCAGTGGTTCTCGACCTTCCTAATGCTGCGACCCTTTAATACAGTTCCTCAAATGTGGTGACCCCCAACCATAAAATTATTTTCGTTGCTACTTCATAACTGTAATTCTGCTACTGTTATGAATCGTCATGTAAATATCTGATATGCAGGATGCATTTTCAGTGTTATGAATTGAACATAATTAAAGCATAGTGATTAATCACAAAAACAATATGTAATTATATATGTTTTCCGATGGTCTTAGGCGACCCCTGTGAAAAGGTCGTTTGACCCCCAAAGGGGTCGCGACCCACAGGTTGAGAACCGCTGCCCTGGATGCTCAATAAACCAGAGAATGAGGAAATAACATCAGATGGATTTGTACAATGAAACAATAAGCCACCATTGAAATCCTGATACTCAGATAGTATTAGTTAAATGGTGGAAGTAAAAGTTGTACGCAGAATGTAATCCCAGTTTTGGAAACATAATGCTATCCCCACATACTCGCATGGAAAAAAGCCTGAATAAGAGTGGTGCCTTAGGGCAGAGGATTTATTGAACAAACACACTGAGCAGGCAGCAAAGTGTACTGAAGAGAGCGTGAAGTTGGAAGTCGGACATCCTGGCTGTAATTCTAGGCTCAGTAAGGCCTTGGACAAATGATCTAACTCTCTGTGCCTCAGTTTCCTCCACCCGTAAGGTGAAAATAATCATAGCATTTAATCAAAGAGGCGTTGGGAGGATTAAATGAATTAAAAATGTAAAATACTTAAAACCTGCTTGGTGCATAGGAAGTGCCATATAAATGTTACCACTACTGCTTTTGTGTGCGTTAAGTGCTGGGTAGACTACTGTGTTAAGTGCTGAGTATACATTGACAAGAAAAAAGACAAAACCTTGCCCAGCTGGTGTGGCTCAGTGGTTAAGTGCCAACTCATGAACCAAGAGGTCCCCGGTGCGATTCCACCGCACATGAGTTTGGAAGAGATTTTATGCAGAACAATTAATTCTGTGTACCAAAATCCCACAAGTGTCTTTTTTTTTTACCGAGCAAATATTAAAGCAAGACCAATGCTTGAGGGTTCATGAGAATGGAGACAATGGTTGTATATAGGTCAACCCCCATTAAACATTTATTTTTAGCCAGTGTTTAGAAAAAGTCGGCAAACATGTCACTAGGTCCCCTCACTGTGACAGTGAGAGGTGACTGTTTTCTCACCCTCTTCTTCGGCAGGAATACGTGAGTGAGTTTGCTGTGTGTGGCACGAGAGATGGAACTGCAGGGTGTTCGTCATGGAGAAAAGGAGACGCCTCTAATTTTGAGAGGGGGAGCTAAAACTGGAAGGGGTGAGAACCACAGGGCATGGCCAGACCTCTCTGGGGCTCTGGGGGTGCAGAGAAGACACAGGGGTGATGGTTGGGGGGGGGATGACCAAGGAGGAAAGAGATCTGAAAGAAGATCGCCGAAATGATGAGTCATTTTAGCCGTAGGGCAGTCAGAAGAACTATTCCATATTCCCTGCTGCCCCCTTGCGCACTCCCCCACCCCAACCCTCAGGAGTTGGGCACCAGGAGTTGGTCAAGAGGAATAACCTGCATTTTAAAGCACCTTTCTCTAAGGACCTCAAAGTAATTGTTGATTTTTAAAAGCATTTATCTTGCAGAGTTAGCCGCTGTTTTATTTTTAACCTGTGAGACCTCAGCTCACAAATGCCAGGGTTACGCAGGAAATTAATTCGAAGGTCTCCTGGCTCCCTGGGGACATTTTCCACCATCACCTCACCTGATCTATCTGGGCAACGTTGACCCTGGCCCCAGGGTTCCTGCAAGAGGGTGTGCTGAAGGTCAGCTCCCGGAATCAGGAGCTGCGTGAGAGGAGGCCTCACACGTTTAGACCAGAAAAGCCTCATGTTTTTTCACCTGCACAGTCCACACCGGCTTCCTCGTTTGCTATTAAAAGCAGAGAAGGATGGGGGTCGGAACTAGGATTATTAGGCCCTTCCGACGTGGTTAGGCACTTTGCGTGGATGATCTCATTCGCTCTTCTCAAGTGATGCAAACACCGCTACTATTATTTCGATAGATATGGAAACATGGCTTTTGAGCATTTAGGGTACATGACTGAGGTTTCTCATGGGCCATGAACCTGGGGCCTGACCCCCGTGTGGCTGGCGCCCTTGCTCAGGTCTCTGCACCATCTGCTCAGGACCCCCTCCCCCCCTCCAACTGGTTTCAGATCTGCTGCAGCCTCAGGGCGGTCTCTCCTGCTTCTTGACCACACCTCTGCTGTGCTTCTGTTTGGGATGTTTTCCTCCAATCTTGGCCGGCAAGGTTTTTCTTTTCCTTTGAGTTCTCATCCAATAGCATCTACCCAGTGGCACCTTCTCTGACCACCGGCATGGAGCTGCCGTCACCCCCAGGCATCTCACTGCACTTTGTTTTCTTCTTAGCACCAAACTCTCCTGTCTGGTGTCTGCCCACCCCACCGGGAGGCAAGCTTCACCCTGGCAGGATCCTAACGGGCTCCCTCCTTCACTGGCCTGGCCTGGTGAGTCCTGAGTATATATTTGTTGAATGAATGAATGAACAAATGAACGAACGAATGAATGAATGAATACATATATGATCTTCCTAGTGACATTTCTGTGCCATTTCCCTCTGTGGTCCATGTGAGCAAAGTTTAAGGCTAATGGTGATGCTGTCTTCTTTGGAGCTGACTTGTTTCCCATATAGCCCAGGTCGTGTCTACCTCTCCAAAGCAAAGCGGAAGCACTACACGAAGGGGAAAGAAAATGAGATGGGGCAATCCGAATAACCGACCCCTGGTTTCTGCATATTTTCCCTGTCCGCAGGAGTACACCCTTTCGCATTGAGGTGAGAGAAACCACACAGATTACAGAGACCAGCCTCATGCAGAGGAGGGTGTGAGAAGGTAACCTGTTGTCTGTAGCCGATGAGTAGCCCAGTAGCAGTCAGCGTGGAACCCAGGTGTGACTATTAACAGTTATCAGCTATTTTCGGCTCTCAGCTCCATGGCAGAGAAATGACCTAAAGTGAACGCATTCTTTTTCCACTGAAAATGTTTCTCCTCCATTATTCCCAGTCTTGGTGATGACACTCAACTGCTTGTTATCGGAGCTAAACCCTTTCCTTTCCCTTCCAAGCCCAAAGCAGAGAAGTCCTGTTGAGGCCACTTCTCTGTTTATCTTTCCAGCCCTGTCTCTTGTCCATCACTGCATTGCCCTCCGACCACCCGCCCCGCCCAGGGTGACACCGAACGATATGAAAAGCGCATCGTGTACCACGGGCTTTGGCAATTTTGCCTTTGCTTATCCTCTGCGCAGAATGTCTTCTCATTCCCTCCACCCCTCAACACCCACTCAGTTTTCAATACTCAAATCAAGTGTGATCATCCCATTGAACCCCTTTCCTGTGTCTTCCCACTGGGAGAAGTAGCCCCTCCTATCTCTGAGCATCTGTCACACCTTACACACTTAATTCATCTTTTTCTCCAGTGCCCATGCCTCTCACTCCCTGAAGATTAAGCTCTGTAGGAGGTTGGGCGGTTGGCTCGCTATCCTCTGTAGCTGAGTCTGTAGTGTGCTGAGGTGTTTCACACGACATCTCCTAAATCTGTTGACAAGAAGGAGAGCCTGGGATTTGGAAATTCACAATGGATGCTGCACAAAGTGTGCCATGGATAATCTTTACATGAATAATTGATAGTTGACTGTAGTGTCATCAATTAGTAATGGAGGTCAGTCTTGTTTCATTAGAATGTAACTTCCTGGAGGTACAGCTTTTGTTCATTTACGTCCCAATTTTTAAAAAGTACAGTGTCGAAAATAGAGTGGGTGCTCAAAAAGTTGAGAATCAATTCATCAAGTAGCTCAGGTTCCAGAGTGGCCAGAAGAGCGGCTGGTATTCAGGAAACCCATTTGCTCTCATTAATAAAACAGTCTTATCCATATTAAAGTCACAGTAGACGGAGGAGAGGAAAAGGATCTATTAGTGTGGTCCAGCTGGGGACCTCTAAGACCATGCCTCCTCCAAGGAGCTCATGAATAATGAAACCAATCGGTGCGACACCCGGGAATAAGCTGTAAAGTATCACCAAATGCCAGGAACAAAATCCATCCCAAGTGCTCTTTTTCTTCCGCAGGAAAAGCCTGAAAGAACTTTTCTGATTACCTGACAGTCCATTTAATCCCCAGGAAACATTCCTTTGTTATAGTTTCAAGGAGAATTACTTGAAATAATCCTTTGTACCATGTGCCCGGTTCTATTTTAGTTTTAAGCTGTGTCCCCTTTCTTTCTGATACTGTTAAAAAAAAGAGAGAGAGAGAGAGAGAGAGACATCTAATCAATGCCCAAGTGGAAGTGGTACGGCCAAGTCTGAGTTTCTTTCTCTCCGGGATGAAGTTCCCTTTTGTGAGAGGCCCTTTTAAAAGAGACTTAAAAGACTTCAGGGGCTGAGAAAGAATAATAATAAAAAACCCCTGGGTGTTATAATTAAACTGTACAGACTTAACCATCTCCTGAGTTATTACTGAAGAGGGCCAGGCTTTGACCAGCTCCAGGTACCGGGCTCTGAGTGGCCCAGATTCAGAGGCCTGGGCACATCTCGGAGAGGCGCCTCTGAGACTTCATTTGTGGCATCCGGTCAAGGGAGAGACAGCCCTGCCGGGCGTCCGGCCTGGTCAACTGCTTATCAGTTGAAAAGTGGGGACAAAAAGGAAAAGGGGGAAGGAAAGGAGTCCAAAATTCTGTATGCCTTCTAGATTTTTCTCATATTTTGGCTTGGAAATGCATCAAAACAACATGACTAAAGAGAGAAATCAGGGGGATTTTTATTTAGAAATTGAAGCAATATTTAAGTTTACACACATGGAATTTGTCTGGAAGATCCAATCTCTTTGGATGAGCTTGCTGCTGATGGCCACCCCTCTTCCTTTCCGGGGTACCCTTGATGGGGGTTTATCCAATATATGATCGTCAGCCAGGAATCAGCCTGTGTTTTTCTGATTTAAATATTTTCTTATCTCCCTTAGCTTCCTCCTTCCTTTTCCCACTCTCCAAAGTGGGGAAGGAGTGAGTGTGGGAGAAAAGTGTAACTCTCAGTGCAGTTCTAACATTTCCAAAACTCATTCCGCCCAATGGCTCAGTCCAGATTCAAAATGCAAAAGGAATGGATAGTTAACACCGATGCAACAATTCAGTTCACTGCTCAGGCAGTTTATTTTTTTTTGTCTTTCCAAATGTATTGCTTTTTCTTCCTCTAGAGACAGACTTCCTTTTTGATCTTTAAATAGTAATAGAAGGTTAAACCACAAAGTCCTTTTTTAAAGAATGAAAACTGTTCCAATAATTTGGGGGTAGCTAGTTGCAAGGAAGATGCGTGAAAAATTAAGGTGGAAACTTTGTTACTCTTGAAGGATTTTCAACATTTTTTAGAGCTATTTTTTCCCCCTTTTACTTCATTTTAGGAGAAAATGGTAGATTCCATGACTGCGCTTTAAAACAAACGTTTAAGTTAAAAATAATTTCCAATTTGGCCTGAACTGGAGCATGGCAGAAATAACAAAAGGAGCTAATGTGTGTGAGCTAAATGCTGTGTCAGGCTGCCAGCGCCTTATCTTCATGTCTTTTACGGGGAGGACCTCACTTGCAGAAATGGCTCTTGACAAAGTTAAGTGGTCCTATACATTGTTGGGGAAATTGCCCTTATTCTGTGTGCTTATTGTTCCAGTAATGGAACCCATGAGCAGGAGATAATTGTAGTGGCCTCATCTATCAAATAATATTCGAAGTCAACAGCTATAATCTGAGCCACTTGCTTTACACAGCTTTTCTCTGTATTTTCTCTTCAGATTGTCAGTTGTTACCTGTAAGTGTCCCCATTCCTGGTGGCTGATAGAAGCAAAAAGATTTAAGTAAATCAGAAGGTGAGCCGTGTGCAGGCCCGGCCCAGTCCTGTAGCCAGCCCACCACGGCCCATGATAACAGCTCCGTGAATAGGGAAAAATCACAGTTCTTTGTCTTGCATTATGTTACTAGTACTGGTGCAGGGGTGTTTTTCAGAGATAGGCTGGGCAGTTAAAAACTGAGTTTGAGCGTGTCAGAAAGAAACCTCTCATTACTGGGGGGAAATCCACAGAGCGTTTCAGCATGATGACCTACTTTTGCTCCCCTGTGCTAAAAGCAAAGTTGTCCAAAAATAGACTTGTGCGAACTTGGTGGTAGCTACTCAGGTATTTACTATATCGTTGCATAAACTCATTTGTAGGCATAAAATATTTTAAAATAAAAATGAAAGTGTCACTTTGTGGGAATAGTCATTGTAAACATCTTTGGGTTGCTTTCTTTATCAAAGTAAAATGTGAAAAGTACCAAAGCAATTAAGTAAAAACAGGAATGCACTTCACCCAATGGTATAT
>NW_006286246.1:1609360-1610048 GCF_000327345.1 Myotis davidii | reverse complement strand
TATATATAATTTTATATATACAGACTATATAATTTATATATATAATAATAATAGTTTATATATAAATTATAGGCTCCAATGTGTTTATGTATAGTTTCCTGTCTTTTTCCCACTTACTATATGATAAGTATACTTCTATGCTCATAAATATTCATTTATGACACCGTATGTGATGGCTGTGTTATATTTTATTACAGGCATCCCCTATTACTGGACACTTAGAATAACTTTAAATTTTCACTATTGTGAACAGTGTTTCAATGGCTATCTTTGCAGCTAAGACCTTATCAACCTCTATGATAACTTTAAGTGACATTTTTAGGAGGATGGCGAATGGGTTAAATAATTTGTACAAAGAAGGGCAAACGAAATTCTACTATTCCAAGCAGTGCGCCAGAGGCCCTGAGCTGCTCTTCTCTGAGCCAGCTGTGCCCAGGTGCTTGGTAGATGTTTCTATGAAGGGGCAGTGACCCACGGGAGGTGGGGTGCGGGCGCCGTGCATCCTGAGCACCTGGGCGGCTCCAGCAGAAGGAAGAACTGCAGCCACCCTCGTGATGGGGTTCTGTGCAGGCGCCGTGGCACGGTGGTTGGGGCAGGACACAGGCAGAGGCGCAGGATGGCAGCAAGGCGCAGAGAGAGGCAGCTGGCACGTGCGGCTGCCTGGTGAGGTGGGCCCTGCCGTGGGAGC
>NW_006286246.1:1580303-1609298 GCF_000327345.1 Myotis davidii | reverse complement strand
TCAGAATCTGAGTGTGTATCATCCACTTTCACACGGCAAACTGTTCTCTCACATTGTCCTGCCATTGAATATTTGCTACCAGTGCTTTCCCAGTGGGATTGTGACGTTTCTGGGGACAGGAAACACCCGAGGACCGGGTGTGGCCCGGGCAGAGAGGGCGATCAGGGTCTGCAAACCTGTCCCATGGACCGAACGCCTTCTCTGCCCGAGAACGCCCGAAGTCCCCCCTGTACTGCCGTTTCCTTTTACATGGTTGAGTTTAAGAGAGATCTGACATTATTAAACATACCCCACCTCTCTAACCCCACCCCCCTCTTTTTTAAACCCTGGGGTTGATTTAAAGATTCAACCCAAGTGATCAAACCAGTGACTTAGTTTGATGTTTTTAGGGGTGTTACTATTCTGGGGCATTTCGGTGACCGTCAGTTTTCTAACATGACCAGTGTCATCCCGACACCGAGTGTCCTGGGCAGTTTGTCGTCATACCCGTGGGTGCTCAGGAGACAGGAGCAGAGACTCAGGGTCTCGGTGCGTGGACCACCCGTTACTGTCACGGGCTGATCCAAACCACGCGGCCAGGCCAGGCGAGAGAAGCGGGCTCTGCGGGGCTCCAGGGGAAGGTCTTTGCTTCAAGGGGAGTTTCAGCCTCTGAGCCCCAGAATCCCTTCCTTCGTTCCGGCTGGCACGGAGGCGGTGCTTCTGTTTCTATGTGGAATAAGGCCACGGTCAGGGCACTTCCCTACCCAGAGCCCATAGCTCAGCCCCGACGCCCCGAGACACGGTCATTTTTCACACACAGAACTTAAACACAGTGGTTACCCAGTGCAACCGTCGTGCATGGCACACGGGGAGGAAAGGGTGACAGTTTACCCAGCGGTGTGAGCACGATGACCAGTTGCCGTTAGAAATGTGCCATGGGACCTCCCTCAGGCGGGCTTCCTGAATACACACGGCTGCGGAGACTCAGTGTGGGCAGCGTGTCTGAGGTCCGCCTCCCTGGTGGGGAGGCCAAGTGCTCCTGGGATGCACAGCTGTGGGGGGCTGGCCTGGAATTTGAAAAGCTCCTCTGGTACTTGAGGTCGTTTCAAGGTTAAGTGGGAACTGTGAGCGAGGATGCTGTGACTCCTCCTTTCCTGGGTAACGTCTGAAGAGAGGAAGTGGAGGGCCAAGTCTGTGCAGCGGTGCGAGAGGGTCCCTGGAGGGCACAGGTCTCGGGAGTGTGTTGAAATGGCTAGAGAGCACTTGGCTCCTTTGCTTCTTCTTTTAAAAAAAATATATATTTTTATTGATTTCGGAGAGGAAGGGAGTGGGAGAGAGGGATAGAAACATCAATGGTGAGAGAGAGTCATTGATCAGCTGCCTCTGCACGCCCCACACTGGGGATGGAGCCCACAACCCGGGCATGTGTCCTGACCAGGAATCATAGTTTGGCACTCAACCACTGAGCCACACTGGCCGGGCCTATTTGTTCTTTAAGTGAACTGCTGTGGATCTGAACATTATAATCTTCATAACGAACAGAGATTATTGAGGACTGATGTGGCTTTGGAATGCTTATGTTAATTTACTAATCTCTGGGAAATTCGGTATAAGGACGAACAAATTCACACATCTAGAAACAGTTTATTCAGGGATAACGCCAACATCTGTTATTTCATTCTCACAACAACGCTGCAAGGTACTTGTAATTAATCTCATTTTACAGATGAATAAACAGAGGCCCAGAGAGGTTAAACGAAAGAGCTAATAGGCGGCAAAGGTGTGGATCAAACACAGGTCGCTCTGCTCTCCAAACCCATGCGCTCACCCACCTGCTACACCAAATGCTCCCCTCGAACCCCTCTCATGCTTCTGAAACAGAAACTGACCTAACCTGTGGGGCATAAAAATAACCGTGTTGATGACAAGAGAGCAATATTTAATTCCACTCAATTTCATTCCTTTAAAGGCAAGAAAGCATCCATTGGCAGCTGATGGCTTTGCCCTTCCTGCATCTATTTTGTGTGTGAAGGTTTATGGCAATATCTTGACTTTCTTCATTATCTAAACCTTATGCACTTAATGATAATTATTAGTCTGCTTAGTGACCTCCTTTAAAATTTTTGCAATAAAAACACACCCAAACAACTCACCTAAGTAGCTTTTAGTTGGTGAAATGCCTTCAGTGACCAAGCTGAAGTCACATGGGCTCATTTATGTGAGTACTATTCTTGCAATGACTGTCAGGGTGACAGTTTCTCTGAGGTATTTGAGTGATGCAACTTGTTCAAGTTTAATGCCATCTATTATGAACTCTGCTGCATGCTGTTAATAGCTGGAAGGCATTGATTTTGTTTTCTGCTCTCTTATCTCAAGCCCATACATTTTGCTTGCATTATTGACTGTTCTGATCATTTCATGCACCATCTCTTTAGAAGATGTATAAATCAATGTCAGCCACGAAACTTAAGTTGTTTATTAGACTGCCATGTAGGTTTACACCTTCATGAAAATCACCTAATGCGGTCGGTGTCAGATGTTCCGAACACGTGTGGGCCGGGTCTGCTGAAGGAGGAGAGCCTGGGAGCATGTCACCCCGGAGTAGGAAAGTCCATTCAATTATTTATTTGAGTCCCATGTTATACTTGACCGGCTGCACTTTTAAATGATGTTAATTAACTTCTTCAGGGTGTTAAATTAGTTTAGAGCTGCAATGATTATAGCATGACATAAATTTGGACTCCCTAGTCTAAGAGATGCATTCGAGTTTTGCACACTAAAAGGATATTTTGTACTGAATTAGTGCAAATGAAACGGCGTTGCTTACATTTGAGCGTACTTGATGGAAGACCCATACAGACTTCAGATCAATTTCACACTTAAATCATAGCAGCAGAAACAAGTGCAGGAGCCTGAAAGCCTGTCCATCACTTTATACTCTTACCGAGTTCTTTCTCCAGTACCCAGAGAGCATCAAATTGCCCTTCTAATCCAATAATTAAGGCAATTATGAAATGCCCTACAAAACCCATTCTTAAGACAGCTTCTAAGTATGTCCTGTGCACGAGGCAAATTCTGGATTAGTTTAGACTTTATTTTCCTCCCTGATTTTTACAATGCTTTTGGTTCACGTCTCTTGGTTAGGATTTCGAAGGGCATTTTTCAAATATGGAGATCAGGTGTCCTCTTGGTACAGGAGGTGAAGGGTTGCACGGGGCTGCATGACATACAGCCAATTTTGGGGACAGCTGTAATACCAGGGGGCTGGTTGTTCCCACATATGGCGGGAGGTGGGTTTGGGAAAGTCTCCCTCAGTCACCTGGACCTGCCCATGAGCCCAAAACCCTGCCAACCAGTTAAAAATTAAATTCAGACAAATGGTAATCAAATTATCTTTAAGAATTTATTGATTGGATATTTTAAAATTGAATATATTGGGGTGACATTGGTTAAATAAAAGTATATAGGTTTAAATTGTACAATTCTCTGTATATTGCATTGTGTGCCCACCAACAACATCAAATCTTCTATCATCATATATTTGAAGCCCTTTGCCCTTTACTACCCCCAGTCTCCCCTTTCCCTGTGGTAACCACCATATTGTTGTCTGTGTCTATGAGTTTTTGTTTGTCTTATTTTTTCTTTTATTGATTTCAGTTTTATATCCCACTAGGAGTGAAATCGTATGGTTCTTGACTTTTTCTGTCTGACTTATCTGGCTTAGCGTGATACTCAAAGATCCATCCATGTTGTTGCAAATGGCAGTATTTCATCTTTTCTTATGGCTGAATGGTATTCCATTGTGTATATGGACCACATCTTCTTTGTCCAGTCATTTATCAAAGGATGCTTTGGTTATTTCTATTTCTTGGCCACCATGAATAATGCTGCAGTGATCATAGGGGCACATATATCTTTGCATATAAATGTTTTGAAAAATTTTGGGTGGATATTTTTTGTTCAATTTATAACCAAATATAAATACAAGGAAAACTTATTTTTTAAATTATACATTGATGTGAGAGATACCTTGTAGAGGCTTAACATGTATCCTCCCCAAAATATGTCCAATCATGAACCTCAGGTTGTGAATTATTGTAACAAGGGTCTTTGAAAAGGTGAGGATTTTGAGATGGGATTATTCTGGGTTTAAGCAGGTCCAAAACCCAAAAATAAGTCCTGAGAAGAGAAGTGAAGGAAAGGGAAGGGAAGGGAAGGGGAGGGGAGGAGATGAAAGTGGAGAGGTGACAGAAATAAAGGGAGATGAAGGCCATATGAGGATAGAGGCAGAGATTGGAGTTGTGCCACAAGACAAGGAACACCAGGGGATGCCAGCCGCCAGCAGAAGCTTGGAGAAAGGCATGAAAGAGATTCTCACACAGAGTCTCTAGAGTGAACCAATCCTCTTACACTTTGATTTTTAAAATATATATGTTTTATTGATTTCAAAGAGAAAGGGAGAAGGAGAGAGAAATAGAAACATCAATGATGAGAGAGAACCATTGATCGGCTGCCTCCTGCATGCCCCATGCTGGGTATTGAGCCTGCAACTCGGGCATGTTTCCTGACCGGGTATCAAACTGTGGCCTCCTGGTTCATAGGTTGATGCTCAACCACTGAACCATGTTGGTCGGCTTTCCCTTTTCTTTTTTCTTTTCTTTTCTTTTCCACCTTGATTTTGGGCTTCTGGCCTCTAGAACTATGGAAAAATACATTTCTATCATTTTAAGCTGCCAAGTTTGTGGTAATTTGTTATGGCAGCCTTACGACACCAACATGCCACGTATGTCTGATACGCGGGTGTTACTGCTTCCTTCCTCCTGCTCAGGAGCCTGCTCACATGACCCTCCAGAGGAACGCCCTTGGCTGCCCTTCTGCTGGCTTCTGAGGCCAGTGCACACATCCCCTCATCTACCTGGTTCCGGCCCCTGCCCCTCTTGGGATGTACATGTATTTGTGTCTACATCCCGGCAGTGCTGCCACGTCTGCTTTGTCTTATGCTGTATGTATTTGTTGCCTCCTTGATGTTTGGAAACATGCCTTGTTCAACCTTAAATATGCTAGAATGTTAGGCACAGAGCTTGCCTATAGTCAGTTTTCAAAATATGTTGAATTTAATTGCATGCAATCCTTTGCCATGAGAAAAATTCTGTTTTTGTTTCACAATTTGGGTATCAAACTGTGTATGCAGAAGAAATGGAAGCCATGGGAGAAGTAATTTCAACAAAGCCAAAATTCGGTGATTCCAAAAGCAAGCGCTGTGAGAGCCGCTTATATTTCAATATGTTTTTGAATGAGAATATGTTGTTCAATGGATAATTCCAAGTCAAAATGTTTTTCTGGGGAATATGATGTTAAATCATACTTACATTTGGGGATACTTAATTCACTGTTAATCACTATACATTTGACTTCTCCTTTGGTCATATTAGTTTCTTGAATATTCTTCTGAAATATATTATTCTTGCATAATAAGAATATTGCTCTAAGACGCTTCATCCCAGACTTTAAAAGCACCCAATTCACACCCGGTTGACTTCTGATGATTTTGTTTAGCGATTTAAACAAGCTAATGTGTTTGAAAGTAATGTTAGAACTGTCATGTGTAGCACATTAATTATGAAGTTTGAAAAGCGGCCTTCAACCCTGAACTGCCCAATTCAAATAAACACTCGACAACTTTATCCTTGGTTCATGTGATCTTCGCTTCCCATCTCTGTTTGGTCCAGGCTTTCTGGATGTAAGCCCCTTCATGTGATGTGCGTGTGTAGGTATCTTGCCGCTAGTCCCTCTTGATGCGAGATGCTGGCGGGGAGCAGTGTGGCCGAGTGGAAGAAGCAGAGTCTTTGGCTTGAGGGAGGTTTAGATGTGAATCCTGGGTCACGTTTTTGCTAGTTGTGCATCTGTCACCAAATCATTGATCTCAGTTGAACCACAATTTTATCATCTGTAAACATGACTGATACCTACATTATAGCACTATCATGAGGATTAAGTGGAATGAAATATTATCTGTGAAATGTTTTGATCAGGTATAGGCACATACAAGGTGCTTAGCAGAGAAACGGTAGGCAGGAATTTGTTGTGGATGATCAAGAATTAAACGATCTGGGTTTAATTCACGTAACGGATGCTTGTTGTAGACCCTCAGAATACAGCAAAGGTGAGTCCCAGTGTCTGTCTCCTCAGGGAGGAGCCAGATCTTTAGAGAGGCTAAGGGAGTCTGAGAGAGAGTCTGAACAACCCGATGGGCACTCGTGATCACCCAAGGCCACTCAGAGATCAACTCGACCTCTTCTGGTTAGACATGGCAGAATGGCCACACGGCTCTTTCTCCTTTCCCTTCTCTAATCCAATTAGAACAGCAGCACAGGAATAAACACGAGTCAGCTCACAAGCACAAAAAGAAGATGAGGGGAGACAGCAGCACATTAGAGGCTATTTCCGGAAGCAGGAGCAGCACCCGAGCTGGCGGAGCAGAGGACACTGGTACCTGATTTTGGCTTCTGAGTGTTGCTTTCTTCCGTACAGCTCCCAGGTGCAGGCTGAGAGATAGCGTTTAGCTTTCACTAAGCATTTTTAGTCACGATAGCAAGCAGTTTGGTTAGAGTACCTAGTTTAGGATACTACTGGAAATAGAAGGTGGTAACTGTTTTCGAGTATATCAAACAATATTGTCACAATACCAGTAGTCCATTCATTGTTTGTAGAGACCCGAGCAAAAGAAAATGAGTCTAAACAACGAGTTGGTTGACATTCTCTGACTAAAGTCTTGATTGAGCCCTGATCAAGTAACGAAGAGAAGCTTACATATCTCTGGATATTTAAAAAACACAAAGCAAAACAAAACAGGACATGCAGCCACCTACTGTGTCTGGCTAAATGCTCGTTGGCCCTGGTCTTAGGCTGGGAAGGTGACCTTTGAACATCCCTTCAATTCTGTCACTTTATGGTATCTGTGAGGGAAAAAGCTAGAGTTTCGGAACAGATTTTTCACTGGGAGCTTGTGAAGTGATATTATGAAACCGGTCTAGTTTCTATCTGTCAATTTCCACTCCCTGCAGTGACATTTCCAGGCACTGGGTTTACTCTGTGGGACACACATTTCTTTTTCTTGTGATCTGTCCGTGTTCTTCGGCTTTCCAAATCATATACAAAAATTTGTGAAGGATGGTTCCCTCCATCTGGATCCATAGGGATTCCCTTTGACTGCCTCTGAGAGAAGACAGACTAAGCGTTGGAAATAACGAAATCAATTTTCCACTGATGGTTGACAGCGTGGTGAATGCAGAGATTGAGGGGAGGGGAAATACTGGTAGTATTCAGGAGAATTTTGTCATTGTAGCAAGTCCCCAGGATCTTTTGTGAGATGGCTGACAGAGAAGTGTGCGCATCAGGGGTGATTCATTGATGGAGAACTTGATGTCTGGTGCCTTATTGGTCCTCAAAAGTTTACCACTGTGTGACAGACAGTGCCTGTCCCTTTCAGTCCTGACTTATTCAGTCAAGCTATAGACATTAATATCTCCTGGGTCTCAAAACTGATGGTGAAAAGCAGCAATTTGACTTGCTTGAAATCATCTTATATTAGTTATATAATAGAATAAATATAAGATACAATGTAATTTTGTATTAAAGAGTTGAAAAAAGTCTCACTACAGAGCTAGAGGTTTTACAGAGTATTTTCATATTTGTCTTTTTTTAAACTGGATTTGGCTAACATCCTCATGAGGCAGGCGGGACAGACATGGTCATAACCATTTTGTAGAACCTCCTGAGTTCTCTTGCCTATACCTCTGCTGATATGACCTTTCCCAGGAACACTTGTTCATTGCTAGGCTAACTCCCACTTACCTCTCATTCCCCCACCCCAAGAAAGTAAGTTGAACAACATTCCCCAAAATAAAAAAAACTAGACATCCATCTTGTTTCACAATTCTGAGTAAACCACCATGAATACCTTTGCTTTCTTTCTTTTTAAAAGAATGAGCACATTGCAGATCCTTTTCATTATTTTCCCTTTTTACTCTCCTTCCCAGAGGAAACCACTACTGTGTCTGTTCAACCGGCGAGACATCACCTCCTCCAGGGAGGGCTCCTGGCTGACGGGGTGCCTGCTGGGAGCTCTGCTCGCCTGTGGCACGTGGCTCATCACGTTCACCATCGCACCCTGTATCCCAGCCATCTCCTGCTTGTTTCTCTCCCCCAGGAGGTCATCCCTGGCTTGATTTGTGTCCTCCTTGTGCCTGGCATGGAGACTGGCCCTGGGCTCGGTTCAATAAACATTTGTCCGAGGAATGAGTGAGGAAAGGGAATCTCAGGCAGGTTACTTGACTTTGCTGATTTTCCTGTTTCTGATTTCCTCATTGGCATATTTTTACAAAGAGGAGGTGGAGTTCATCATGTGGAGTAACATGGTTCTTCATCTAACCCGCACACACTGAGCGCCTGCCGGGGCAGGTCCCTGAGCTGGGCGCTGGGAGCCTGCGGTGGGCGGTGGGCGCGTGGGCTCCTGCCCTCCCCGGTGGCGCCTGCCTTGGCACGGAGCCCCGGCCTCTCCTTCCCTGCCAGTGGCTCCTTGAAGCCAGGCCAGCACAGCACTAATCGTGATGACATTGCCGGTACACTTCACTCAGTACATTCCCGACCCTGAAGTTTTTATTTTGGGGGGAAAATACCACCACAATTGTTCTCTTTTCTGTTTATTTTTATGGCAGCCACATGTTATTTTATAGCTAAAACAACAACAACAACCACAACACCCAACGGAAATAGTCAAAAAGCAGAGATGGTGCAAATCCAGGCCTCACTCGTGGGGAAAGGAGGGAGGCTAGGTTGTTTATGGCGCATTCAGTGAATTGAATTCCAGGTTAGGGTGGCGTTTTCTATTTATTGTCTGCAGTTTTCCCAGGTCTGGGGAAAACCTTGCTCTGGGCCTGTTTAGCAATCTCCCTTGCGCATCCCTCAGATTTCCAAGTATGAGGAGCCAATGACTCTGAATCTTGATGACACCCAGCGGCCTTTCCTTCTTTCAGACGTGGGGTGTGTTTCTGGGGTAGCTTAAGGGGCTGGTGTGCTCGCAGCAGGTGCAGCTGGGCCGACACTGATGCCGGGTTTCCAGGCCAGCCCTGGCCCCTTTTGACCGCTCATCTCCTCCCTAAAGCCTTGTTGCGCCCACATTCCTCATTTATGCTTATTGGATGTTACTTATAAGAGGTGCATAAGTATGCCTGTCCTCATGTGTTTTACTTATTGTAAGACATAAACACAAAATATGAATTAGCACAGGATAAGGGATGTCCCTCCCACACCCTATCGGGTTAACGCACCCCCAACTTGGGTGTTCCCCACTTCGGAGGACACCAACTGAAGGCTGTTGAAAGACCTAAAATTAGCTCTAACCAGTTTGGCTCAGTGTATAGAACTTCGGCCTGCGGACTCAAGGGTCCTGGGTTCGATTCTGGTCAAGGGTATGTACCTTGGTTGTGGGCACATCCCCAGTAGGGGGTGTGTAGGAGGCAGCTGATTGATGTTTCTCTCTCATTAATATTTCTAACTCTCTACCCCTCTCCCTTTCTCTCTGTAAAAAATCAATAAAATATATTTTAAAAAAAGACCTAAAAATGATCTAAGAACAACTTCGGATGTGAAGGCAGCAAACAGGGCTTCAGCCCCAGAGGAACTTTTTGGGGGAGGTGTGGACACTGCAGTCGGACAGAGGAGTCTGAAGAGGGGTGTCAGCCTCCCCTTCTTTTGCGTTACCTTGTCAAGTTGGCAGCGAACAGTATCCGAGAAGGGGCAGATAATGAGATACCTAAGTTATGATAAAAGGAAAACAAGGATCTCCCTAATTAATTTTGTTCATCTCGCGAGATCACAGGAAAGGGCACGAAAGGTGGTGAGGAGCAGGCAAGGCCAACATCTTGCAAATTCTTCAAATACGAATAAGATCCTGTGATAAACCCTTGCTTTCTGGTAAGCATTTTAATGGATCCTTTAATTAGCTTTTCTGGAAAGTTCACTGATGATATGCTGGGATAATGATCCCCAATGCTCTGAAGATTAGCTCACGAGGTGACTGAACATACTAATGTGCTTGCCTTTTCGATAGTGTAAGCCCGTGTTCCTCATCAGGCTCTCTCCTTTGTGTGAGTCAATCACGGGAAGGAGTGTGTGGGCGGGGCTCTCTCCAATGACAAGGACAGTGAGCCAGACACACCTCTCTGTCCCCAAGGTAGTCCAGCTCCCGGAAGGAGATTCTTGTGGTAGATCTTTCTGGAACGGATCTCATGCTGCCTACGACTCCTGTGTAAAGGTTTTGGCTCAGCATGTATTGGCACCCCTAGATTTGGAATCCATTCTGGTTTAGAGAATTAATTATATTGTGTCACCTGTCTCAGTAGCGCCTTTTTGAGTACACACCGCTGATCTGTGTTTATGCTTTACCTCTATCTGCGGCATTATTACTCCATTTAATTCTAAGCATGTTTCCTGCCTTGTACAAGGGCCTCCCCAAAGATTGCACAGGTCACGCCAGGTGAGTGGGTGGAGATTAGGAAGATGTGGAGACTGGGAAGGGGCTCTGGTCACAGCTGAGCCAGAGACCTGGCTTTGCACCAAGCCAATAGCAAACTGGGCTTAGGATCAAATCTTATATCCCCAGCCTGGTTCAATCCCAGGGTGCTAGTACATGCTGGGGTAGTCAGCCTTCTGCATTGCACAATTGCTTCTGTACCCCTGGCTGCAAGAAGCTAAATGCAGATAATTTATTCAGCATAAATTATTGCTAACCTTCGCTGGGATAGCGCACGCTTTTGATCCTCTTTAGATATGGAGCCAACGGAGAATTGCCTGGCTACAAAGTTTCTCCCTCTATCTTTCAGTTAAATCAAATTCCAAATCTTGAGGACATCTGATATTCCTCAAGGACATTAAATCTATAAAACTGGTGCCTGAATCACATACTAAAAAGTATAATTCACAGTTTGTTTTGTTAGTGTGAGCTATCAGCAACATTTTAAACATCTAATTATAGTTTTCACTTAATAATTCATTTCTGTATAATTAGAGACTTCAGTTATATGCAACATGATTATGGTTTAAGATATGGGCTGTTTCCTTAAGTGTTTACACCAAGGTCTATAAGGTGAAACATAACAACATTACATATTATTAAAAACGTAATGCTGTAGCCACACAAGCTTTGTTATTTGGCTTGGGCCACCCTCTAAACTATATATTCTTCACCAGGCTGTTTCAGAAAAACACTCTTATCTTTCTGGCTTTTAACTTCCCTCTAGGTGAACAAACTTGACCCCAGTAGTATGGCTGCCCAGGTCAGCAAGCAACCTTATCAAGGGATTTTGCACAATCAGTTGGAATGTGTGTGTTTCTCTGTTATCCTAGGAAAAACCGGGCTCCCTGGCCCACCTCCTATGGCTCCACATTACACTCACCTAGAATAGATGCCTGGAAGCAGGTATTAGCTAACAGACAATGCTGTGGAATTGGTGAATGTTGATCCTAATCACGTAGGAAAAAAAATTGTCTAGTTTTAAATGGAAAATGTAACACTAACATGTGGTAAAAATGATTCACAGAGTGCAACAGGGCATGTAACGAACCTAGATCTCCTTTCCAACAGGTCCCAGTCTCTAGATCTGCTCCTGTGGACAACCACTCTCCCACATTCCTAGGAACCCTTTCTGAAACAGTCTGCCCACATACAAGCGCTATATGAGCTTCCCCATATGAAAACCCCACAGGCATCCTTTCTGTACTGTTTGGCATCTACTCATTTCACTCATCAACTTATTTTGGTTTCAACCATTCAGCCCTGGCCGGCTTGGCTCAGTGGATAGAGAGTTGGCCTGCGGACTGAAAGGTCCCAGGTTTGATTCTGGTCAAGGGCACATGCCGAGGTTGTGGGCTCAATCCCCAGTGTGGGGCACACAGGAGGCAGCCGATCAATGATTCTCTCTCATCATGGATGTTTCTATCTCTCTCTCCTCCTCCCTTCTTCTCGGAAATTAATAAAAAATATATTTAAAAAAGTTAAAGCAACAATATTTTAAAAAATAAACCATTTATTCTTTTCATGGCTGCATCACCATCTGCACTTTGGATGTGACATACTTTAAATCATTTCTCACTGCTGGACATTTGGCTGCTATTAAAAATGAGTCTGTAGCCCTGACCGGTTTGGCTCAGTGGATAGAGCGTCGGCCTGCAGACTGAAGGGTCCCAGGTTCGATTCCAGTCAAGGGCATGTACCTTGGTTGTGGGCCCATCCCCAGTAGGAGGTGTGTAGGAGGCAGCTGATCAATGTTTCTCTCTCATCGGTGTTTCTAACTCTCTATCCCTCTCCCTTCCTCTCTGTAAAAAAAAAAAAAATGAGTCTGTACATACATTTTCGGGTGCAGAGGTGAATAGATCTAGAGCATAAAATACATTAAGCAGATCTGTTTTGTCAGAGATCATCTATATCTTAATTTTCGTAGATAATAAGAAAGTGCATCCCCAAAGATTGCACAGGGTAAGACTGCAACACAAGTAGACTCTTGTCATTGGAGAGGGAGCCACCCAGGAACTCTTGTCTCCAGATCTCAGAAGAACAGCAGCGGAGGTGAGGAGCCCTGGGCAGACCAGGCACCTGCTGGTCTCCTGGCTCCATCCCTCAGGTCAGCCTGGAGCACACGTGACTTAAAGTCATGTCAAATGCTTCCCATCTTCTTAAATCCTCAAATCACACCTATAAAGCAGATGCCATTATCCTGTTACCAATCACTACAGGATGCCAATATTTGGGATCAGTAAAAAATAAGTTTAAATGAGAATGTTCAACTCGTGCTTGCCAAAGGTCTCTCTGTAATCGAAATAGTGCACATGGCTTACACAGAATGTTCTAGGATCTCTGTGAAACGTAGTAAACCCCGTCATTTTGCGTCTGTGAAACTAGAAAGGGATTAGAAGCAGCACACTTGTATGTTCTTGCCGTTTGAAGACATGATAGATGCAAGAGTGTTTAAGTTGAAGCCATTTAGGTTACACTTCAGGCTCGATACAAATTTGTGACCGATTCAATTTTCTTTTATTTAAAGATGGCAAAGCTTATTCAGCAAAGGAGAGCAAAATGCATAATTAATTCCAAAGCCTGTAACAAATATGTGTCCAACAGCACTTCCTATTGACTTACTTGTTGAGTTATTAGGAACATTCCATATTGAATTAAAATAATTGAATACTGAAAAATCTAAAGTGTACCGGGTAATGATGAATGGAAGATAAATCCCACCGAGCCTGGATGTGTACCCATATCCAAGGGATAAGAGGACAGAAAATGGTTAGTGGAAATGTTTCAGAACCCTGCCAAGTCTTCTCAGTACCCCCAAGGCAGTCCTCCAGTGCCAAGTAGGCATCAACTACTTTCCTTGCTTATTATCTAAGACACACAAGTTATGGGCCTTGTATGTCAGTTACTGCTTCATTTCTTTTTATGCTCTTAATATGGCCTGTAGGCCTGAGCATTGCTTAACCTGCAAGCTCTGACTGGTCAATGACTCTGTCTAGTAGGTGTTGCTCTGTCCTGGTCGAGGAGGATGGGCGTGGAGCCAGAACATGTGGATATGAATCTCAGCCAGTTATTATCTGTGCGTCTCTGGGCTTCAGTCTCCTCATCTGTCAAATGGGATTTTGATATGAACTATCTCATAGGGTGTGGCGAAGATTCAACAAAGTCATTAAGTAAAGCCCTCCAAGTAGCTCATGGCTCATCACTTCAAATATGTCTTCAGAAAAGCCAGCTGTTACTGCAAAGCCTCTTTCATGTTCAAAGTACCGTACTCGGTACAAATGTAAAAAAATAGGAACATTTTTCTTTGTCATCTAGGAGCCCCCAATCGAAGTGGTGGGTACAATGACATGTTATGAGAGAATAAGGAAAGAAGAGATTGTTTTTGATTGGGTTGCTTCTTGGAGGAAGTTGGGTTTAACCTCATGAATGAAAGACTCAGGTCTTTCACTGTGGGAAGGGCATCCAAACAGAAGTAGCTGCCTGGGCACATATAACTCATATATTTATCTAATATTTATTGATCACCTATCTGTTGCTATGTTATGGGCAATGTGGCAGTGGTTCTCAACCTTCTGGCCCTTTAAATACAGTTCCTCATGTTGTGACCCAACCATAAAATTATTTTCGTTGCTACATCATAACTATAATGTTGCTACTGTTATGAGTCATAATGTAAATATCTGATATGCAGGATGGTCTTAGGCGACCCCTGTGAAAGGGTCATTCGACCGCCAAAGGGATTGCGAGCCACAGGTTTTGAGAACCGCTGTGTTAGGAGCTGGTGATGCTAGTAAAAAAAAGTAGGACCCTGTCTGCAGGGAGCTCACCATTCAGCTAAACTAACTTACTGAATGAGGCGTTGGTGCCCTCTCAGTAAAGGAGGAGCCAGAGGACGAGGTGCATTCCCATTAGCTTGTGTATTATTGTATATTATTTTGTGATATAATAATACACACATACAAAAAGATAAAGACCACGACTTGACATATAAAACAGCAGTAGAACTGGAGATTTTCAGAAATAATTTCAACTGAAATAGAAGAGACTCAAATTTTCATGTATCTTTAAAAGTGCTTTTTAATATTGAAAATAATTTTAACCTAGACTAACTATATATGTTAATAGGTTAAATCACATTAAAAAATTTTAGGGCATGCTTTCCTTTTTCCATTTATACGTTCATTTAATAAATACTCTGGGGTCTGTTCTGTGTCAGGTACTGGGCTGGACATGCAATGGGAAGCAGCATTGTTGTAGATTTTGTCCTCATGGGGCTTACATGTTGTTGGTCTGAATGAAAAGAAAACTAAATAATCAAATAGACAAAGAAACCATCACTCAAAACTTACGTATTGTCCCTATATGAACCAGTTGGATTCTCAAAAGTTGGTATGGAGAGTATGGGATGACCCATGCTTGGTGTAAGGACTAGGATAAGACCAATGGGCCACATGAGGATTGTGGTATGACTGATGGTTAGCACAGAGGGTAGACTGTAACCAATGGTTTGTAGGGGGCTTGGGGTCTGGTTGATGGTTAGTCTCTAACTCAGAGATTTTCAACCAGTGTGCCACAAAAATGTTTAAAATATTCAATATTTGACTATTTAATCAGGGGCACTGACCTCTTTTCCCTTAGATTGTCAATTTAAAAAATGACAACACCCAATACAATCATAGCCATAGGGTGTGAATGAATAACAATTACACCTACTTTTTTAAAAATCAGATTGGAAAAAAATCTAGTAAATTTTTTTTTTGGTGTGCCGCAAATTTTAGTAATTCGTTTATGGTGACATGAGATGAAAAAGGTTGGAAATTGCTGCCCTAACCAAGGTTCGGGTGGGAGCTGGGGTGTGACAGATGGTTAGTATAAAGGGTAGGCTCTCACCTGAGGTTTGTCTCAGGAGTGGGGGATGCCACAGTGGCCACAGGCAAGGGGGGGGGTGTGCTTTTCTATCCTGCCAGGTGGCTCATAGGATGGGAGTATTAGAATGGGAAGGAGGTAGAGTAAGGAGGAGCGTTTGGCGCTGCTGTCCACCTCCCAGTGTGATGCTGTTTCTGTGAATTTCCCGCCCAAAGGCATTTGAGCCCATTGCCGGGATTCTAGCTCACTTGTTGTTTCTAGGGATGGTGATAACCTCTCAACCTTTACAAGAACTAGAAATAGAGCCTGTCTGAGATATTTGGCCCAGGGAGGAACCCTGACCCGCAGAAGGACTCAGAGCTGGCTGGCATCAGCAATTTGCCCTTGATCCCGGGCCACATGTGGTTGCTGCTGCTGGGTGCGAGTGGTCCCTACAGCTGCCTGTCTTATGCGGAGGGAGTTGTTTTTATATCTTGGATTCCACTTTAATTGTGGCTCAGTGTCTTTAAAGGGAGAGGGCTTAGGCAGGCCTTTGACTGTCGTGGGTAAATCAAGCCAGAAGGAAACCTTGCAAAGATGTGGAAAATATCCCCCCCCCGCATCCCCGCCCCCCAGGCTGCAATGGAAGAATGATCTGGAAGAAACGTAGAGTTCTTTCAGATTCTCTGTACTTTTCAAGGCAGCGATTTTTTGTGTCCTTGTTCAGTGGGTGCCCATCCAATCACACTATTAACTAAAAAACTAAATGCAGTTGAAGCGATGGTGACGTTTTATGTCTCGACCTGATGGCAATCCCCGTATGAGCAGCCCGCTGTGACACGTGGGGGTACCCTGGACAGCAGCACCCTGAAGGGTCCTCAGACGAGCAGCCGAAACCTCTGAAAATGTGCCTTGAGAACAAAACGCTGCCTGCATTTGAAATACAAATCGTTTCAGGCGGCAGGGACCAGGCTGCGGCGCGCGGTGACCTATTTTGCGCTGCCGGTCTTACATCCGAGACCCTCCCAGGAATTGCGATGTGAGTGGAGCCAGAGCCCGAAAACATGAAACAATCCCCCAAATAATCTAGTTCAGATAAATTGTAACATAATTTGGTGGTTTTTGAAGTTGAAAGTCATTCAAGGCCTTTACTGCGAGACACTGGGCTTTTGCAGGCGCAGAAACACCAGATCAAGGATTCCAGCGCTCGACCTGTCTGGTGCTCGACCCTCAGGAAGACCCTGGGCAGCAGGTGGGTGGCAGGTGCCCCCGCACAGGCGGGGAGCGGGGGGAGGGGGTGGGGTGGAATCCGGGCACCTGGCGGCACCGCCTGAATGGGGAGCTCTCCTTCCTCTCACCTGACGGGGCTGCGTGTGTGGCTGAGGGATTCACGATTCCCTGGGAAAGGAAGCCCCCCGTGTGCGAGTCTGCATGTCTACACAGTTAGGAAGCAGAGATGCACAAACCGCCAGCCAGGCCATCCCCCGGGCGCTGTGGCTCATGCTCTGTTAGGAAACCGGAGAGAGGAGGGAGGCCACACAGCTACTTCCAGCAAAGGCACGTCCAGAGACTTCCACGTGGGACAGGCGAGGCCAGGAGAGGCCATTCTCTGCTTGAGGACTGGAGCGTGGTCCTGGTTCTTACACCCACCCCTCTGTCCAAGGGCCTGTCCCCGATGCCCGGGTTTGCTCTTCTGTGTTGGATACACAGGGAATAACATCACCAAGATGCGAAACCGAGTTGGCTCAGATGAGAATTTTTGTCACAAGGTAACTGAGCTCTGCGCTTACCCAGAAACAGCGGGTGGAGCAAAGGATGCCTCGCGGGTGGTTGTAATAACCCGCGAGGAACACGGCACGCGCAACACACGCCTCTGCCTCTCCGGTTCTCCGGCTCGGCCTCATCCATTCTCCTGCGCGTGAGTATCATGCTGTTCTCCTGAGCGTGCATGTTTCTGTGGGTGAAATTATCTAATGCAGCTGCTGAAACATGAGTGAGAGTCCTGGTTACAAAAACTCAGGGAGTGAGCAAAAGCGGGAGACCTGAGGTAGCGAGGAGAAACTGGACATAAAGCGCTCTGACAGGGGTGCGATGAGGGAGTGGGTGACGGTCTCTAAGAGGTCGGGGGTTCCTCAGCAGAGATAATGCCAGAAAGAAACAGCCCGGGGATCGGCGCTGAGCTGAGCACACCCCGGTGGCCGTGCGGGGGCCAGACCGTTGCTGGCAGCTCCAGGCCCGCCCTTCATGCTGTTTCGTGAAGCAAACCGCACCTCTCCTTTGCTCCCTGGCATCTCCTCCTCGTTAGGCTCTGCTGATGGACACCAGCATGTCAAACTCGCCGCCGCCAGTGCGCCACAGGCCTCGTTTATTTAAATGAGGTTTGCGGCCCGCCGGCCGCGAGTTTGACATGCTTGCTAAGGGAGCTGTGAACCTGTAGGAGCAGCCCTTGGCTCTAGTTTCCAACTTTCTCCTGCGCCCTTGGAAATCTGACCCATTTGACCAGCTCAGAGGTACCAGTTGCACCTGGCAGGTTCCTTCTGGTCAGAGATCTGAGTTCCCACTTGGCGGGGTCCCTCCTCCAAGTACTTGAGGCATCACCACCAGCCAGGCATTGCTCCTTCCTAGGATCTACGATTGACCAGTCACCCCAGTTTCCCAGGCACCCAGTGGACTTAGCACAGAAGGTCTCTGTCCCAGATAAACCAGGTGGTTGGTCACCCTCCCGCTGCCCAGAGGTCCAGTCCCCCCGCGCGATGCTCCTCTGGGGTCTGCTTCATGCCTTTCCTCTTCTCCAGCCCTGGGGGCGGCAGGTGCTTCCTGAACTCAGTGTCGCCCCTTGCCTTTCGGTCATCTGCTACCTGCTAGGCCAGTCCCCTATTCAAATTCTCACTCTCAGACTAACTTGTGTGGCGATTACCAGCTGCTGCAAGTGGGGTTTGAAAGCACCTGCAGTGGATTAAAGATGATGACTTCAAATAGAGCGAGCTAGCACTTTATTTCACAAAAAGAGGAAATGAGGAAAACTACCCCCAAAGCTGAGTTTCTATTTCACTTGGCATGGGGGAAAGAAGGATAGAATTGGGGGGGCATAGCTGTTCTCTTCTGTGTCACATTTCATCCCCCAAATTAGGATGTCCTTGCTCCCACCTCTCTTTTCAATAGAAAAGCTACAACATTTCACACATCTACTTCTTGCACTCAACAAGTCATGCTGTCTATCAAAATAATGTGCCAAATAATGTTATTTTTATTCATTAAGAATGTAAGAGGTTCATAACTTAACAATGCTATTGTCTCCTTATTTCTCTTATTCTTTTT
The DNA here is from genome assembly GCF_000327345.1 of Myotis davidii. Taxonomy (NCBI): domain Eukaryota; kingdom Metazoa; phylum Chordata; class Mammalia; order Chiroptera; family Vespertilionidae; genus Myotis; species Myotis davidii. The sequence continues at coordinate 1,590,583 of NW_006286246.1, read as the reverse complement.
TTAAAAAAATATTTTTATTGATTTCATAGAGAGGAAGGGAGAGAGAGAAACATCAGTGATGAGAGAGTCATTGATTGGTTGCCTCCTGCAGGCCCCCTAGTGGGGGTCGAGTCCATAACCCAGCATGTGCCCTGATCTGGAATCAAATCATGACCTCCTGGTTCATGGGTTGATGCCCAACCAACTGAGTCACACTGGCCTGGCTTACTTGTTTCTTTTTATTTGTTATCTAAAGGTTACTTGTGACAACCTTCAACTCTGTAGGTTTAATCAGATTTTCTTTAACTCTGTCTTCAGATAAAATGCAAAACAGTTACAAAGTAAATAAATGAATTTAAAACCTGGTTGGCTATCGACAATGACTTAGGATGTCTAAAACGCAGAGAAATAAAAGGGTCTACAGAAGTCCCCTTTTCAAAAAGGGACTGAGCACCTGTGTTTGGGGAGTGTTGTCAGTAGAATGTAGTGACGTGAGCATGAGCTTCGATTAGTAATGAGAGGAGCCGAGTAACTGTCCACAGGCTCATCGGAGCATTACTCAGTTAGGACAGTTCCATGGGTATGGAATTATTTGCATTTCTGTTTTCCTGACTTCAAAAAGAATACTCCGGGGTCTTGCTCAGAGCATGGGGAATTCCACACGCAGCTCTCATGAACAGGCCCGGGAGTCGTACAGTACAGTCTGCTTGGATCCTACACGCTTTGCACAAAGTGTTCCCTCTGCTACACAGCAGCGACTCCCAGTGACACAGCGCTGGGAACAGGCCACCACCCGCGAGGTCTGCCACCAACAGCTGGCCTGGGGGTCAGATGTTTCCTTGGGACAAGACCAAACAAGGAAGTTGGAGCTGGTGAGAGGTGACCGGTGCTGAGACCAGCTGGGCATTTGAGTTTTCTTTGAGGGCACCTGTCAGTGCTGACCCAGGGCCTCGGGACTCTTGGGTTCACTTCATGCAAAAACATGGCAGCCGGGATGTGTCAGGAAAGGAGCCCCCTTTGCCACGGGGGAAGAAGGTAGGGCCTTTGATGTCAACCTTGCTCATCAGCTGATTGACCTTAGGGATACTGTTTAGCTTTTTAAATTTTGGTTTCCACCCCTGAGAAATGGGTATAAGAATATTACTCACGTCATGGCGTTGTGATGGAGAATCTGAGCATAAGAAATGATTACTAGTGCCTGGTAATCAATCAAGAAATGTTGGCCTTTAAACACACACACACACACACACACACACACACACACACACACACACACACCCCAGGGATCAATCCATTTGGGAAGCAATGTCATTCAGACTTGGAGCTGCTGGAAATCAGTGGGCAGCTTGCCTGGATTGGGGTGAAGGCAATTTGATTCCAGTGTCTGTGCTGTTTGCTTTGCCTCGCTCTGAATTCGGGCCACGAGCAGTCGGTTGGCACCAGCCGCCAGCTGTCCCCACCTGCAGCGGAATGCCACTGTCCTCTCCTCTATCGACACAAGAAGGAAGTCAATGAGGCCATGTCCTTGGAAGTTTCTTTACACGAAACATGTAATTAGCCACCTCCCCACGACGGGGAAATGTAATTTCAACTGAGTGAAAAGGAAGCTGCTTAGGTTTGTTTTGTTATCCGTTTGCTTTCTGGGAAGAGGGCGCTGGATGAAACATCACCCTGGGCTGCCCAGTGAAATGTGCGAAAGCCTGCAGGAACCGCACACATAGATGCAGAGGATCCTTTTCAGGGCGTTTCCCCTGGGCTTTGTATTTGTTGGCGTGAAGGTGAGCACGGCTCTGCCCCAGTGCAGAGGCCGGGGGGCCAGGCCCAGCCCTGGGCGCTGCTGTTTGGAGGGAACTGCCCCCCCCCCCCATGTTTCTCTCTTTTCGGTGACCGCGCTCACTGTGGCAGTTCACAGCCCCAGCAGGGCACCTCCCCAGGCTGGCCCAGCACTCTGGCTGCTCCAAAGCCCTTGTTCTCACAGCCCTTATTTCATCAAGACCCCGTTTCTTGAGGGCCTGGCTTTCGACTGAGTTGTACGAAAAGAAATAGGACCAGTTCCTGCGACGATTTTGTCCACGGCAGCAGTTTTGTGTGCGTCTCTTCTAATGTGATCTTTTTGTAAAGAGGACACTTCAAGGCATCTGTGTTTTAATCTTAAGAAGGACCCAGAAATGGTGGAATTTCAGGAGAACCTTCTTGTGGCCCCTTAATCAGACCACAGACTCCACGCCACCCTTGCCTTCGCCCAAGGGACACCTGTGGCTGTGAGGTTGAGAATGATGAGGGGTCAGGGAGGCTCTGGGCCTAAAGGTGAATGAGTGGCTTCAGCAGCAGGAGGAAGAATCTTAAATCCATGTCCTGGGACCGGGAGGCTTTGTGAGGAGCTGAATTCCGAGTCCTTGGGGGCATTCAACCAAACCTGGGGAGGCTACCAGAGAGGAATGTTGTCAGTTTGGTGGAGCCAGGGAGTCGAGACCATCCTAGGTGGTCTAGACAGGAGGCTTTTATGCAGGGAACTGGGCATGCTGGCCAAGCAGGCACTCCGGAGATTAGGATGCAAAAGAAGCATCAGCCTCCCCCAGGGCTGGAGGGACAAAGGGGAAGGTGGTATTTCAGGGCCCAGAAACTGGGGCTCTCCTGGCCAGTGCTCACACCTTGTAGGGTGTCTGAGGGGGCGAGGGACATGGTGAGAGGTACTGTCTGGGCCTGGAGCTTGAGCTTCAGGTCAGATGCAGGGACCTCCTGCTGATCCAGGAGATGAAGAGCCATCCCCTGGCCGTTCTTTTCCTCCTGCCGTCCAGTGTCCAGCCAGTGCTGCCCATGGGCTAACCTCAGCTGGGCGTCTGCTGGAGAGGGAACCTTGACAATGGCCGAGGCTAGAGGATGGGTCTGAGAGCGACTCCCAGCTGACCTGCACAGGGGCAGTTGGTCTAGATGAACTCTAAACTTCCTTTCAAATCTAACAAACAAACACAAACAAAACCTCTACAATTCTATTAAAGACATTCCTGCCAGCAAGTATCAGCTAGTTCCTAGAAAAAGAGACGAGCGGACAGCTAGACTCTGCCCCGTCCTGCCCCGTTAAGATGTCCTGGCCCCTCTTCTTCTCTCCATCTCAGCTGTTTGCTTTACACTGGGCATCCAGATGCTCCTCTCTTTGCAAATGCAGTCCGCCTGGCTGGCTCTGCTGCAGCCTGGCATCACTTGCTTTGGGTCTGACAATCTACAGGAGATGAAAGGTGTTCTTCCTTTTAAAGTGGCAGTGGGCAGATTTTTAGAACTGGAGTGTGCTTTGCAGAGCTGCCATGAATGTGCCCATGGCTGTGACTTTGAACAGAAGGATGCTTTAACCTTGAAAGTCATTGAGGATGGAACAGTGTGCTAGGGATGTTGGCAGATGTGCCGCTTTGCTGGCCCTGCAAGGCCACTCTCTCCACTCACCCCCCTGCTTCTGGACCATGGAAATCAGTGTCTAGAGGTCAAGGTATCGACCCGGGGGTGGCTGAGTTGAAGTCACATGGTCTTCAAAAAGGTGATTTCTTCCTACAGTTATAACTAAGGACCATTTAACTTCACTGGGTGTCAGAAGCAATATTTGTATTTCCTTTTGAAAGACAGGCTTACTGGAGAATTGCAATGATCTCAAACTTAGGGAATGGTGCTGCTGAACACAGGGGAGATGCCTGGAAAACACTAAACGTTAGGTTTTGTCACCTCCCCTAAAGATACTGAATTTATCTATACTAATAAAAGGGTAATATGCTAATTATGGCAGACGTCTTCCGGACGTCCATCCAGACAAAGCCACAGCAGCTGTGAGGCCCAGGGCTCAGGCCTCACAGCTGCTATGGCTGGCAGTGGCAGCAGCAGCTAGGTGATGGGGGTGGTGCCTTCCCCTGATCAGCCCAGTCGCCTCCTGCAGAGAGCTGTCAGTAGGATGTCCCCTGAGGGCTCCCGGAGTGTGAGGGGGGCAGACCAGGCTGAGGGACACCTCCTCCCCCCAGTGCATGAATTTTCACTCACTGGACATCTAGTTCTTTTATAATATCACTTCCTAATGCAGTTAGGGTTGAATTTTATTTCATTTCTTATTATCTATCTATCTATCTATCTATCTATCTATCTATCTATCTATTGGGTTGAATTTTAGATGCCATCCTGGGTAGTTAAATGTGCAGGAATGGAAGAGCAGATGCATTCACATGTCCCCCGCTCCACCCAGCTTATCTTCTGTAAAGCAGACCATAAGAAACTTCCTTGTTTGCACAAGCATTGTGGCTACTAATGAACATTGTGGTAGCACCGTGCATGTTCATCGGGCTGCACAATAAACAAGAGGGTGCCCAAAGGACAAGGACAAAAGCTCTTCACTCTGGGCACAGGAGACTTTCTCTCGTTTGCAGTTGCCACCTGTTTGGATGGGTCCATTTCTACTGCAGCTCATCTCATTGCTGTAACTTAGACAAGAGACACACCTGTCCTCTGCCTCTGGGGAGGTGACAAGGTACTTCCTCCCCTGTCTTTGCCAGCTCTGGGAGGGAGGGGATGCTTGAAGTTAGGGGTCAGAGTGCCTGTCTTAGAAATCTCAATTCCTTTCAGTTAAAAAATTGAGTAAATAATGTTGATAGTAGCTTCCCACCTATTAACTATTAATTCAGTGAGGTGTTTCATATAAATGACTTTCCTATAGTTTTCAAAATCTTGCTAATAATATGCTACACACTTCCTCGCCTTTCAACACAAAATATATAAAACTTATCTTAACTTCTTCAAAGTAATTTACTGTCATCGAGGTTGTCATTCAATCTAGTGGTTGAATTTCAGGGTGGTAATTCCAGGGACTCCTGTTGGCTGTACTTTCTTACTCTGCCTACTTTCCATCGATACACTCCTCTTTCTTGGAGCAAGTATTTATTGAGTGCTTACTCTGTTTGAGGCAGTGTGGAGCCAAAGATATGCTAAAATGATCCCTGCTGTCAGGAAGTGTTGGTTTGGGTGGGGAAGCAGACACACATATTAAGCTCTACATTTATTTCGGTGGTGCAGGTGGGGAAGGGAAGATGTTGCCTAGGAGGGACCGCTTGGGTTGGGTCTTGAAGGATGAGTAGATGATTGATGACCAGAGACCCTGAGAAAGGCATCCCAGGTGCCAGGCTCAGCATGTGTAGAGGTAGGTGCATGGGAAAGTATGTTGTCCAAGTGGGAAAAGTATGGGGTGTCTGGAGGATGGTTAGAATGGCTATCATCCATAAATCAACAAACAACAAGTGTTGGCGAGGATGTGGAGAAAGGGGAACCCTCATACACTGCTGATGGGAATGCAAACTGGTGCAGCCTCTGTGGAAAAAATTAAAACTGGAACTACTATAGAAAACAATAATTTCATTGGTATCTACAAAATAGAAAGCATGTGTTCAGTACTATTGAGGTATTAAAAGGAAAGAAGCAGAGTTATTTTAGAAGAGGATTTTATCATCCTATTGGTACGAAAACACACAAATACGAACAGGAACATATCACTCCAGGAGCCCTGGTTGAATGGAGGTTGGATTTATCTGACACAGCTTGCTGAGGGGCACATTCTTACCTCTAATGGGAGAGGATCAGGCAAGGCTGGCTTCCTGGGCATGGGACCTACCAGTCAAGATCCATGTGTAAGAAGTGTGGGAAAGGGAAGGGTTGGCTGAGGAAAGATGAGACACTTAATGGTAGTATGAGCTTTCTTTATTTTCTTAAAAAATATGTTTTTATTGATTTCAGAGAGGAAAGGAGAGGGAGAGAGATAGAAACAACAATGATGAGAGAGAATCACTGATCTGCTGCCTTCTGCACACCCCCTACTGGGAATCGAGTCTGCAACCAGGGCATATACCCTGACTGGGAATCAAATTGTGACCTCCTGGTTCATAGGTTGATGCTCAACTACTGAGCTACACCATCTGGGTGGTAGTATGGGATTTCAAGCAGGAATTAGAAAGCATTGCCAATACTTCCTTTTAATGTATTTGCACACAACTTATATTAGCCTGTGAAGTTCCAAGGCATGGACAAGGTTAGAAAAGGCTTCCATGGTGTGTCATTTCCCTTCTGGTCCCAACAGGTTGTTGTGTGGACAGATCCCCCCACTGTTCCACCCTCCTTGCACCTCAATGTTTGGGACCAGATGCTGTAAGGCTTTCTCTGAGAAACATTCATACCGAATATACTGGAAACCCCTCTGCCTACCCTCCACAGTTTTTTACCAGGAGGAATTAGGTAGATCAAAATTCATTTCATTCAATTTATGAGGTGTGAGAATCAAATAACTCATATAAAATTTTATGTTGTGTTTCAAAATGTCTAATTGAGATCAAAATTCATCTGGTCAAATTCCAAAGAAAGAAACGGATCCCCTGAAGTCCCCGAGTTCATTCTCAGGTTAGCCTCTGATCACAGTTAATGTTCTGAGGCAGGGTCAGGAGAGGCAGGGAAAGGAGCTTCCCAAGCCTCAAATCTGGGTGATTACTTGGAGTTAAGTGAAGGGGTGAATTAATTCATGATTTCGAATTACTTCTTGGGGGAGCTGTGTGCTGGGAGGATTGCACTTGGCACTGCAGATCACAACATGTGAGCTGGAGTCCAGCAGTCTGAGCTGCTGCCTGGGTCCTCAGGCACACTCCTAAGATACCAACACATCTTTTTCTTCTTCCTCTCCCATACCGAGATGTTAGGAGGCTCAGCTGTGAATTGCATGGCATTCTTGGAAAGCAATTCATTGTACAAGTCCAAGGTATTTTCATGAGCTATGTCAGATTTTTGAGAGGATTTCACAGTTACCCCAGCTTCTCAAAATGTGCAAATATTAATAGAGTCAGACTCTATTGTTGAAAAAAAATCATCACTTTAATTCTCTTTGTCCCTCTCCTTTTCTTCCTCTTGTTCATTCTCCTCATATCCGTTCAATGTACATCTTGGGGATCTCAAAATTAGTTCTAAGTGTGGTTGTTCATGGGTATCGTGCAGCGTTTTACAAGGGGTGAGCAAGGCGTAGCCACAGGAGCAATGGAAGCTGGCCGGAATAGGTTGTTCCATGGCATTAAGTCCTGCTCTGGTCACTATTAAATCTGTCCTCTGCCTATGGGAAATTACTTGATGGTATAAGGAGATTTGTATAAGTAGCAAGCAAGCATAAACTGATGGAACTCCTAAATTAACCAGGTCGTTTTCTTATCACACTTTATAGTCAGACATAATTAAACTCACAGCAAATGTCTTAAAGAGTTCACAGGACCGAACCTTCTCAAGTCCTCAGGGGTCGGCTTAAAGGAGTGCCCTCTTTATTATCAGGTGGGTCATTAACTCAGGAGGCATCCAAGCGCTGGACTGAATCATCTCTTGGAGGCTAACTTGGTGAAGTGGGCGTCTCCAAGGAAGGTGTAACATGCTTGTTTGAAGTCCATGTAGGAACCTTTGTCTTTCCTTCTAGGCTAGTTACTGGTATCCATGGAGGTATTTGTGGAAGATTTATGAGAAATGGCCACGGATTACAGGAAATGTAGCATCAATTGTGATAGTCATTATAGCCATAAAGAAAAAGTAATGGACCTGAATAAAAAGGGTAAGCTGTGAGGAAATACACTGCTATTGTAAAAAAAGGATCTTGCACTAAGGCAACAGCAGCCTGGCAATACTGGCTCAAGGTGGCACAGGGTGGTGGCATGGTGATGCTCTTCATGGGAATGGCCCTTCTAAGACCAGCTCCCAAAACCAAATGTCTTTTCAAGTGACTTCTCTTACTGTGTCTCCTGGGTAAGTTTGTAGTCACTATTCCTATGGTACAAAGATCTGTGGCCTTTTCTTCAGGATCATCTGCATAGAATCCACCTTTTCCTCTCATTGACAGCTTCCCATCTTCACCTGGGCAACAACAGTGCAGGGGTGAGGAGTGGGGGTCACAGTGGTTTGTGATCATATAGCTGTGTCTTGGCTCATTTGTTTTGCATTTGTTTTTCTTCTTCAATTGTAAGCTCCGTGACGGTAGGAACTATGCTTGTTTTGTGACCAGTTTGAGAACCTAGAAACTCAGGTTGATTGTGGACTTGTTACCTGTTACTGCCAGTGTTCCCATGTGGGAATTCTTTCTTGGCATTTCTTAGGAAATGTACGTGTTTTTCTGCATCCGGAATCCTGAGGAAATTCAGTCATAAAATTGGGAAAATTGGAGGAAAGAATATATTTTTGTAAGAATTAACTGAACATGGAGACTGTTACTGTTTCTAAGGGATCCACGGATATCACCTAGAATACCAGAGCAGAAAACACTGAACTCAGAGTCAAAAATAAAAGGTCAACACTTAATGGGACTTGAGATGGGGACAGATAGGAGAGAATTGGTCACAATTTAACCAGTCATCCTTGCTTTAGCTGTTGCCATGTTATAAGTGTGGGTTTGTGGCTCTGTCTGCTCCTATTGGTGAATCCTTGAAAATGAAATATGGATAAGTGTATATGCAGAGTATATTTTATACAAATCCCATGAGTGGTGCTTTAAGAAATAACATGTTTTGGAAGCAAACTAGGCCCTTAAATAGGTTCTTGAGACATGTGATTCTGTTAGTACTTGCTAGGAGATCTAAACGGTACATGTATTTCAATATTACCCAATAATGTTTGCTGACATTTTCCAGTGTTTGGATATTCTCTATCGGCTAGAGCTCTTTAAAAAATACTACTAAATTTAATATTCCTTATTAAAACTTTAAAACTATCCATAATATGAGTAAATATTATAAAGAATGTTGAAAGTATTAAAAATAACTCACAATTTCAGGAATTTGCTAGAATTCCCAGAAATTCAAAATTTCCATTCCCAAATACCAAAGATTAGTATCTGTCACGATTTTGAAAACACAAAGCTATGTAACAAACCATCCTGCGCTCTGGTGGCATAAAATAACACCAGCCATATCTATCACAGTTCTCTGGGCTGACTGAGCTCAGCTGGGTGGTACTCACGTCTCATGAGGTGAGCGGGAGCTGTAGTCACTTGGTACTGTTCCTGCTGGAACTTCTGAGATGATTCACTTGTAAGGCTGGCAGGTGAGTGGCTGTCAGCTAGGAGCTGAGCTGTGGCTTCTGGACCTATTCCCATAGTTCTCTTCTAGGTGTCTTCTTCATGTGTCTTGAGATTTTAGTTTCCAGGTGGAAACTGGGTTCCGAGAAGTGTCCAAGAGTAAGCTTTCTAAGAAGGAAGGAGAAACTGCAAATTCCTTTAAAAACCAGAGACATAGCGTGGAACAGACTGAAGAATCTCAGAGGGAAGTGGAGAGGGGGCAGGAAAAGATTAACCAAAGCACTTACATGCACAGCCCATAGACATAGACAATAGTATGGTGAAGGCCTCGGGGTTGGGGGTAGAGGTGCGAGGTGGAGGGGGTCAGTGGGGAAAAAAGGGGACATCTGTAATATTTTCAACAATAAGGATGAAAACAAATAAACAAACACAACCTAGGCTTGGGAGCCCAGAAGGCACTTATGCTGCCTTCTATTAGTTAAGGCAGTCACGGAACTATGCAACACTCCAGGGAGGAAAAATAAATTCGATCTCTTGATGTGAGGAAGGGCACATGTGTGCAGTGAGGAGAGGAATTTGGGGGCCATCTTTGGAGACTGTCTACTATAGCCTGTCCTCTGATTACAATCCTTCATGTCACTCTCACCCTCCCAAGGTCCCTCATAGTCTTGTCTCTGTTCTTTCCGTCTGCGGAGGCTGGGATGTCTTCTTCACTCACATGCTCCTGCCGCAGCGAGTACGGCTCCAGTGAGGTCATGCATCTGGGTCCTCGGTTCATCCTCTCAGCTGGCTCCTTAGTTCTGTCCCTGTAGTCTCTGGGCCCTCCTTCTCTACGTGGCCTCTCCACGAGGGCAGGTAGACTTCCTACCTGGCAGCTCAGGACAAGAGAGAGCGTCAGGACAGGCTGTGGGGCTTCTGCTTGTGTCATAACTGCCTAAGACAGCTTGGCCCAAGCTAGCCTCAGGGTGACGCCCAGAATCAATATGGGAGGTTACACAAAGGTGGGGAGAATGGCTCACTGGGCCACTAAATCGATAGTCTGCTGAGGATGCTTGGTGATTGTATGCATGAGTGAATAAGCAATGAATGCCCGATCACTGGTTCATTCACGTCCCAACCCAATTTTGGAAAAACAGGATGTTTCCCTGAAGACCTTCACCTTCAGCCCCATCTGGACCACCTGTCTCCCAGCCCCTGGGCCAGCTGACCAGACTGATCATCCCTGGACCTGTCCATGAGAACTGGTCTTCCC
>NW_006286246.1:1579947-1580269 GCF_000327345.1 Myotis davidii | reverse complement strand
CCCCCCCCCCATTTCAGGCCCCTCCAGGTTTACTCTTGCTCTGCAGGACATCGTTTATTTTCTTCCACGACTTCCTGGGCTTTCTCTTCAGTACTTTTTTTTTTTTTTTAACTTCATTTACTTTAGATCTTTCTGAACTGTCAGGACCTCAGTAGTTTAATTACAACCTGCTTGACCACTACCCACCTCTCCAGTTGTAGTTTACCTCTCCTAGGGGCATCAGCTTCTCAAATCTTATATATAAGCTTCTTTTATACACACACACACACACACACACACACACACACACACACACACACACACTGTCTTTTCTCTTCTTTCT
>NW_006286246.1:1544830-1579924 GCF_000327345.1 Myotis davidii | reverse complement strand
TCCCTAAACTGCCCTCTCCAGAAGGGCGAGCCCAATGCTTCATTTCTGCCTTTGAGCCTTGGCCGCACTGAAGCTTCTTTGCTGTGTTTAAACTTTGGCTGGTCTCCTATAGACTACAGAATAGATTGAGAGCCAGTTCGAGGTACGGATCTGCTCACTGGGACATGAAATCTCACGGGATGAACTGGGATCACCCACATCATTGCAGATGCAATAAAGATCGTAATCATACAGAACACTTGGCTTCTGGGCTCTCTTTGACTTTTAAAAATGTTTTTGCATGTGAAAATGATGTCAACAGTCATGAATGGAGGAGGTTGTTTAAGGATTATAACCAAGTAATAATGATGACACGAGGCAGGGAAATACAGATGAGCATTCATTTTCTTTGATCTCATCCAGTGAGATCCTTTTTAGAGAAATTTTGAGCTTTGTTACCCTGGAAAACATAGCTGCTTATACGGGGAGATGAGATCATGTTTTTCTATTGCACTGAGGAAACTTAATTAGAAATTCCAGACTTTCTCGGGGACTCTGACTCATGTCTTGAGACCACATTTCGTCCAGCAAACCATAACATTCACATGACCATCTCCTCTCTCGGCTCAAGATCGGCAACATTATGCTTGCAAATGTTCAAGCATTTTTCTTAGAGTAGAATTCGGCATTCGTCCCTGCCTTATTTCTTTTACCTCCCACCCACATCGTCTACCTCACAGATGGAGACAGAAAGTACACATTAATATTCTTCACTCCCTCAAATGGTGGGTGGAAGAATAAAGTCACACTCTCTAGTCAAAGATTAAACGTTTTAATCAGACTTTGGTTCTACCTCCTGTTCTTTGACCTACGTTTCCTTATTCTTAATGAAAAGTTATTCTTTCGGCGAACCCTTGGACACGGATTTACCTCAGGGCACTCACTCATTTATTTGTCCAACTGTTTAATAAATACAGGTTGTCCCCAAAATGTATACATACTTTAACAGCTAATAGCTCAATTGAGGTTTCTCTCTTTTCAGGTTTAACCCATTGGAATTAATAATTATTCAAAGTTTGTGTACTTTTTTTGGGGGAAACCCTGTATGTGTTGAATATCTCCTATGTGCTCAGCACTGTTCTAAACACAGGGCATATGGCAGTGAACAAAACAGATACAATCTCTGACCTCATGTTACTAACTGCTAGGATGGGATTAAAGACTGTGAACATGATAAGTAAGTATAATATATAATATGTCTACACATGCTGTAATGTAACATGAGCATTAATAATCAGTTGCTAATGAGGCCTGTGAGAAAGGTATAACGGGGAATGGAATAAGAAGTGGCAGGAGCCAGGGTTGCAAATTTATTTTATTTTTTCAACTTTATTGAGGAATAATTGACATGTAATGTACACATTTACAGCATATAGCATGATACGTAAACAGTGTGAAATGATTGTCAAGGTCAAAATAATTAACACATCCATCACCAGCTCTCTTTTTGTTATGTGAATGCTTAAGATCTACACCCAGCAACTTTCAAGTATAAAATACCATGTTATTAACTATAGTCATGAAGCTGTACCTTAGATTCTCAGAACTCATTCTTCTTAAACTTGAAAGCTTCTCCTCATTTCTCCTTCCTCACAGACCCTGCCAACCACCATTCTATTCAGTCTGGAGGAGTGAAAAAGTCTTACATTTATGTCTTTAATTCATTTGAGTTAATATTTGTGAATGTTGTAATGCTTTCACTGTATTTGATAGGTTTTGGTAAGTTGTTTTCCCATTGTCTCAAGGTATTTTTTTAATTTTCCTTTTGATTTCTTCTTTGATACATTGGTGATTCAGAATTTTTTAAATTTTCCTATATTTGTGAGTTTCATGCTTTCCTCTCTTTATGGATTTCTAGTTTCATACCTTTGTAATAAAAAAAGGTACTTGATATAATTTCAAACCTCTTAATATTTTTAAGACTTGTTTTGTGACCTAACATGATCTATCCTGAAAAATGTATTTTGTGCCTTTAAGAAAAATGTGTACTCTGCTTCTATTGGATAGAATATTCTGTATGTGTCTGTTGGATCCATTGCTCTAAAGTGTGGTTCAAGTCCATTATTTCCTTATTGATTTCTGTCCGGATGATTTATTCATTGTTGTAAGTGGAGTATTGAAGTCTCTACTATTATTGCATTGCTGTCTATTTCTGCCTTCAGATCTGTTAATAATTGTTTAATATATTTAGCTCCTTTGATATTGTGTGTGTGTATTTGTTATAATCTGTTGATGAATTGACCCTTTTATCATTATATAAAGATTTTCTTTGTCTCTTGTTACAGCTTTTGTCTTAAAGTCTATTTTGTCTGATATAAGTATAGCTACCCATGCTCTCATTTGGAATACCTTTTTCTATGCTTTCACTTGCTGCCTATGATTGTCCTTACAGCTTCAGTAAGTCTCTTGGAAGGCACCATATAGTTGAGTCTTATTTTTTAAAATTCATTCAGCTACTCTATGTCATTTTTAAAAAATAATTTCAACCACTTACACTTAGAGTAATTACTGAGAAGTAAAGACTTATTATGATCATTTTTTTGCTTTTTGATCAATTTGTGGTTCCTTTATTGCTTTTTCTCCTGTCTCTTTTTTTTTGTGAGTTAATGATTTTATGGTAGTGGTATGTTTTCATTCTTTTCTCTTTATTATTTATATATTTATTATAGGTTTTTGCTTTGTGATTACCTTAAAGCTTTCGCAATACTTCTCATATTTATAGTAGTCTATTTTTAACTGATAACAATTTAGCTTCAATTGCACAAAAATGTCCTACATGATTACTTGCCCCTGTTTTATGTTCATGTCACAATTTATAATTTTTATATTGTGTGTCAGTAAAATATTATAGCTAAAGTTAATTTTTAGCACATTTGTCTTTTAATCTATATGCTGGAGTTCAAAGTGATTTAAACACTACCATTGCAGTATTAGAATATTTTTTTCTTCTCTGACTGGATAAAATACCAAGAGATCTGTCTTCAAGTTTGAAGATTCTTTCTTCTTCTTGATTGAACCTGCTACTGAAGCTCTCTATTGCATTTTTCATTTCATTCATTGTATTCTTCAGCTCCAGAATTTCTGTTTGATTCTTTATTTTAATGATTTCTATCTTTTGTCAAATATCTCATTTTGTTCTCACACTGTTTTTCTGAGTTTATTGAATTGTCTATTTGTGTTCTCTTGAGTCTCACTGAGCTTCCTTAAAATAATTTTTTGAATTCTTTTTCAGATAATTCAGATATCACATTGAAAAGTAATTGTGCTCTTTTAGTGGTGTCTGTTTTCTTGTCTTTTTTGTTCTTAATGCTTTTGTGTTTATGTCTGTATTTGAGGGAGCAGTCACCTCTTCTTGTATTTCTGGACTGGCTTGGCAGGGAAAGACTTTTACCTAAAGATGGCTGTGAAGGCACCAGCTGGATAGGGTGCAGCACTTTTGGTTTCTTGGATGGCACAGTGGCATAGTTTTCATTCAGCTCTATCATCTGAGGTAAACATTTGTAAAGACTGCTGGGGTCTTTCATGGCCAAGACTGTGAGGTCCCAAGGCTGGCAGTGGTGTCAGAGCTACTGGGGTCCTTGGCGGTGAGAGCTGCTGGCATCCTCCTGTTCTCCTTCTTTGCCTAAGGAAGAAAGTTCTAGTTGAGTGCATCCTTCTTGGTGCCACATCTGGCATGTTGACACTCAGAGCAGTAGCAGATCTAGGGTATTGGGGTCAGGTACACATGGAACTACCATGGTGTCTGGGTCCTGGGCACAGGTGCACTTGCTGTGGTAGTTAGTGGCTCTGGTGTCTGAGGTGCAGAGGTGTGTTCATCTTCTATGGAACTGTGTTTGGGTCTCTGGGGCTTTCTGCAGTGACTCTGGCCCAGGTGCAGTGAGGTGCATTAGCAGCATGGGCCCTGGGATGACAGAGTGCAGTGGTGGCTTGGGTTCAGGGGCAGACTGCAGTGGCAACACACCCTGAAGATGGTAGGTCAGTGTCCCAACTCTGGCCCCAGGGGTCCATCATAGAACAATAGTAGCAGCAAGGCCCTGGTGATGGCCCCTTATAGTCTCAGGTTGGGACCTAGAGAGCAGAGCACTGAGCGGTGACAGCTCCAGTCCTTCAGATGGTGAGGTACTGTGGCTTCCAATACCAGAGAGTGGGGCACCGCAGCAACCGGGGGTACTGGGGGCAGGTTTCACCACAGTGACAGCTCCAGCCCTGGGGAAGGGACACAGCAGTGTGGACTCTGGGCCGCTACACAAGCTGGGTTCAGTATCAGTGAAGACTGTGGGGGTCATTGGTGCTGAGGCTGCAAACATCCATGGTGGTAAGACTTGCTGGGGTTCTCCTGGTCTCTCTTCCCTGTGGGGTGAAGTTCCTCTGTGGGGATCCCTTTGGCACAGACTGATCTGGGCTGATGCAGGTGAAATGCTTCCTATGCTTTTCTATGTGGCTGTCCCCAGTTTTTGAGTTCTGCTGCTGCTGCCTTGTAGTCCAGAACTTTCCCAGAGCAGCTTTAGTCAGCTTGTAGTTGTTTGCTTGCTGTCTTTGTTGTTCTCATGAGGAAGATGAGCATTAGCACCCCCGAGCCTCCATCTCGTTGACATCACATCCTACAATTTAAAATAATCTGGGAGGGCCTCATGGAGAAGGTGACATAGAGCAAGCCATGTGGTCCTGTTTTAGAGAAAGAAAACAGCACGTGCAAGCACCCTAAGATGGAAGCATCCTGGTGTGCTAGCTTAAAATGAGGACACTAGTGGGACCGGAGCTGAGTGAGCGAGGGTGAGAGTATAGCAGCAGATGAGGTCCTAAAAAGTGACAAAGCGCCATATTGAATGGGCCTTTGAAGACACTGTAGACTCTGGATTTTACTCTGAATAAGATGGAAAGGCATTAAAAAGTGTTGTTTAGAAGAGCAAACTGATTCAGCTTTTAAAAGTATGATTCTGGCTGCTGATAATAGACTGTAGAATGCTAAGAGTGAGAGTGGGGAAACCAATTCTGAGTTTATTAGTGTACTCCAAGAGAGAGACAATGCTGGTTCACGGTGGAGGTGAAACAAAGTAGATGCAGGTAGTGAGAGAAAGAGAAGAGTCAAGGTGACTCTGTGGGAGGTGTCCTGAGTGATGGGAAGGATAAAAGTGCCACTCACTGAGCTGGGGAGGCCTTGGAAGGAGGCTAGTAGAGGGTTTCTAGAGCTCAGTTTTTGACAGGTTGAGATGAGGTGGGTATTAGACATCTAGTACAGATGTTGAGCACACCTCTGGATTGGTGGACCTGGATTTCAGGGGAGATACCCCGACTGGAGATATAAACCCCACATTACTTCTCAGATTAGTTCTTGAATCTCAGCCCATTTGTCTGAGGCCCATTATCTACCTGGTTCAGGCTCCCTGACCTCCTGGAGGCCCTCCTTCCCAGCCTGATTTCCTAGAACAGCCCAGCTCTACTGGCTGAAGATGCTATTTGTGTCCTCACCACACTCGCTTCATTCATTGTTGAACGAAGTCCTAGATTAAAGTCTCCTGCTCCACCCCAACTCCTGTGATGATTCTTGGCAACCTTAGCATCAAGGGGGATGATCGACACCACATCCTGGCCTCTTAGTTCCTCACCCTTCTCATCTGTAGTGTTTTTCTTTTTGTCTGTATTGGTTAGCCATCCACTCTCATGGCCACATCTTAGATTTCTGCATTATAACAACTTAAAAAAATCCCTTAATCCCTTCCCCGGCAGAAACGTGTATACTCGTTTTCACAAAATGTTCTTTTTCAGTCGTCGACGAGTATATTAAGAAAATCTGGTAAAAAAATATGGTTTATAGGAAGACGAGTTACAAACTGTTTTCATAACCAGCATCAAAAATACTATATAGAACCAAAATAAAAAAATTAGTCTGAAAAAGAAACGTTTTTAACAAAAAAAATTGTTGGGGTAGGGGTTAAATATCTGAAATGCTAATGCCCACACTCCTACCAAAGACTTTTATTCTTCTAGTTAACTGTTCAAGGAACCCCCACTTTAATCATTCCTTGGCCTCACTGTGGTCCATTGAACACTCTAGTTTCTCATCATTTATTGATTTCCTCCCACTTTCTCTCTCTCTCTTTCTCTCTCTTTTTGTTCTAGCTTAGGTTTCTTGCCCAGTCAGTATTATTGTCTTGTAAACATCTGCTTCTTTTTGGCTATCATCTTTTCAAAACCCATAACCTAAAACACTTTAATAATACCAGAGAGCTTTCAAAATTACCCATGCCTGGGCCCCTTCACAGATCAATTGAATCAGTCTCTGGAGGAGCGCCTAGCTGTCAGTCTTATTAAAAAAACACACAACAGAGCACCTCCTGGTTGGTTCCCACATGCAGTCAGAGAACCACAGCCCTGATGAACCCAGATGTGCGCTGTGTTCTGCCTGCCTCTGAGCCGCTGAGCCTAGTTAGAGGCATCCACAACTGAGCACACCAAGTCCCTTAAATTCTTGATCTCAGACCTCAGGAGGGTTCTCAACCCTGTCTGGCCATCTGGCTACACTCTCTGTAAGCTCCCTGTCCCCCTCTGAGATGACTATTTTGTTTTATACTTTTTCTCAATTCTCAAATCTTCTCCCCTTCCTCATCTCCTGAGTGCATGCCTGGCTGGTGGCTTCACCTTGTTGGAAAGATGGAAACCTTTGGATGGGCACTCCCTGATCTTCCGTTAGTCTCCTTCCATGTGCTGGGTGTGGTCACTTTAATTCACATTATACCTCATTCGTTTACTTGTTTGTTGTCTCTCTCCCATAAGACTGTGAGCTCTGAGAGTCCTGTTATGTATTTACCATTGTAAATGGCATCCAGCACCGACCTAGATCTGGCAGAGAGGAGGCACTTCAATATTTCCTGCATGAATAAATGAGCCAAATCTTGATCATATGAGTTAATGCAAATATATAATCACACTTTCAACTGTTTTGGGGCCGAGAAAGAAGTTGGAGATCAGTTTAGTCCAGTGATTTTGCTTCACAAAGAGGCAAACTGAAGCAGGTCAAGTGACTGCCTTCTGTGCTGGCTAGTCTGGCTCAGTTGGTTGAGCATTGTTCCATGCACCAAAAGGTCACGGGTTCGATTCCTGATCAGGGCACATGCCCGGGTTGCTGGCTCGATCCCCAGTAGGGGGCATGCTGTAGGCAGCGGATTGATGTTTCTCTTTCTTATTAATATTTCTCTCTCTCTCTCCCTCCCTCTCTCTAAAAAAAAAATCAATAAAAACATTAAAAAAATAACTTCCTCCTACCACATAGACAGGAGGTTGCCGAGACTGTAAGTCTTACCTAGACCAGCCTATATGGTCAGCTATAATGAGTGCACGAGCCAGTAACCGTTTGCCCATTTGTATCTGGCTTTGGAGTGCAGGGTCTTGTTTTTAGGGCAGAAGAGCTTCCTTCACAGTGATGCTGGGGTTAGGCATGTGTTTCCTCAGCATGGGCCGATAGCGGTGGGATGGCCTAGGAAGGAGTTGCTGTGGAAGGTGGCGAGCCTTGTGGAGCACAGAGCTGAGTTGTTCTTACCTGTGTATTCCATACCTTGGTTTCAAAAACCTCTTATTAAAAGCACTTTGCTAAAAATAAAGTTCCTAAGATACTGAGTAACTTGAAGGAAAAAGTACCTATAAGGACTTGCATTGTGCCTGTCACTGTAGAATCACAGACATTTTGACAAAGGTACCACTTAAGCAAGAACTAGAAAAAGAAACAAAGATATCTTTTTATCCATGTTAAATTGGTTAAAAAAATACACAAAAACCAACAAATCCCAGATTGTTCCAAAAGAGAGTGTTTTTCCTCTGTGATTTGGCTGACTGGCCTGACAGGCCCCAGATGTGGACTTTCGATGATAGCTTCTTGGTTGGAAGCTTGAACAACTTAATTAGAGGAATGGCCCATTTGTAATAGGACGAGTAGGGGGAACCTTCCTATATGCACTAGCCACCAGCGAGGACTGTTGTGGGGCAGCGGGTGTGTCCATCGAATTCCAAAGGCAGTGAATGTCCTCATGGTGGTTGCACAACAGCCAGTACTCCTTCCCCGGTGCCGAACCACCTGGTCTCCCTGAACAGGATGGGTTTCTCAGGCTGCAGAACCTTCAGTGCCAAAGGCGGGGGGGAGTTCTGGGAGAGCTGAAGTGGTTGGTCACCCTACGCACTGGAAATTGTTGGAAAATGGCTCTTTCTATCCAGGATAAGAAAATTCTTTTAAAAAGTTCTGCCCATAGCAAGGGAAGCCATGAATCTAGACGCTGTTCTCTCATTTGTTCAGTGCGATTCGGTCCTGCTTTGGAAACTGTAATTGGTTGTAGATGCTCTGCCTTCAAAAGTGTTAAATTTCTATCAGCTGAGAATTCAGCTATTTTTTTTAGCTCATATCCTGAATTCTCTGTGGACCTCTTGAACCCTCCCACCTCCTTTCTCTGCCAGGAAGATTATTGCAATATTATATGACCCAGGCTCTTGTAACCCATGCTCTACTCAGCCTGGAGTTAGGAGACCAGTAATCTAAAGGGAAATCACCCAAACTTTCTGGTTCTTCATTTTCATCTTTGTGAACAAAGGTATGGTATTTCTTACATTTAAACCTATAACATTTGGGGATTCCAAGATTCTCTGCGAAAATGGATAGTAAATAGGATAAAAATTTCCCCACAAATATTTCCAAAATTTATATTATAAAATTAGGTTGTCAAGTTCCTGTCAACCCGTCGTTTCACACTTGCTTGCCACGTCCTGACACTGGGAATAGTTGTCAAAATAAATAGAAATGTCACTGTTTGAAACACGCATTAATGAAATTAGATGAGAAAGATTTTTCCAGACAGTTTTGAACTCTTGCTACAATGTGATTTATGCTGAAGTGTTTTGAAATTTGGCCTGAAGATTGGCAAATGATCATAAATTGCCTGGAATTATTTAGCTCTTTATAATTGTTTAATTTTTAAGAGTGTGTGCCTTGCTTTCCCCCATTAAATTGTAAGGTTATTGGAACCAAGAAGCAAGGGTTATGCTTCCAGAAATTCTCCACAGTTCCTAGGACAGAGCTCTGCACACACTGAGTGGGGAGGCTGTGTACACAGTCATTTGATGAAGGCATCATATTTCTCCAAGTATTGGCATTTGTGTTGGTTGGTGGATGGCCAGTCAGCAGAGTGGCCTTGGAGAGTGAGTTATGTGTGTAAATAGCTCTAGGTTATGTGAAGAACATCCATTCATGCATTAGGTTGTAATTAACCCTACAGGTTCCCACTGTGGTGTTACATTGAATAAAAACAGAGACAAGATGAAAAGCTCTTTCATGTTGACACAAACTCGAATAGGCCAGCTATTAACCACTGATGTGGAGCTATATTTTGTCAAGATAATTCATGCCTGACTTTGAGGTGAATCTAATACTGGGAGCATTTCCTCTACTCCTCAGCTTGTACACCCACGGCAGGGTAACAGGGTACCCCAGGAAGATAAAAATCAGAGTTATAATTTTTCTTATTGTTAAATACCCGTGAAACAGATCTTGTGCCAGTTGGTTCTGATAAAAACTTCTAACCTTTCTTGTCCTACATATCTCATCTTTTAAAAAATGGAAATGATTCTAGTTATAGCTATGGAGACTTGAGATATTTGTGTATATGATATCATAGAAGTACACAGTGACATTATTACTGTCAATGAATCTTCCAATAGTTGTAATCATTGCATCCCTTTTAAGCGGGGACATTGTGTATAATATACTAAGGGAGGCTACTCTGAGTAATTTTGACCCACTATGCCAGGGATGGAAATAGGTTTCACTTTGTCAATTCTGATCTGTTGGTAGTAACTGACTAGAGCACTGAAGTAAGGACTATTATTATTACTTATAGACCAGGAGTCAGCATATTTTCGTAAATGCCCAATAATGAATATTTTAGGCTTTTGGGGACATAGAATCTCATTTGCAACTATTCAATTTTGCTGCTGTGATATAAGGTTAATTGGTAGATGACAAGGTGTGGCTGGGTTCCAATAAAACTTTCCTTAAAAAAATGGATGACTGCTGGGTTTGACTCACAGGCCAGAGTTTGCCAACCTCTGCTCCAGACTCAGAGAGAGAAAGGAAGGGCTGGTTAGCTCTGTCTGCTGTGGGCACGAAAGCAAAAAGTAGTGCCAGGGTACCCTTCCCTCCTCTGCCTGGCATATAGAAGCCACTGGAAGAGTTCTGATCATAATTATGTACTTTTCCTGTAGCCTGAAGAAATCTCTTTAATTTTGCTGTGAAGGTCTCCTTTTAACCAGTTCTTTTAGGTTTTGTTTTTCTGAAAATATCATTATTTCACTTTCAATTCTGAGGAATATTTATGCTGGGTGTAGAATTCTAGTTTAAGAGAATTTTTTCTTCACCACATTAAATGTATCATTTTATTAATCTCTGGCTTGCCTGATGAGAAGGCTACACTTATTTTTTTTTCTTGGTATACAGTGTGTCTTCTTTGTATTTGGGATTTTCTCTTATCTTTAGATTTTAGCAATTTGTATGTATTGTACCAATGTGTGTACAGTTTTTGTGTGTGTAATTTTGGGTTTCATTGAATCTTGTTTTGTGCATTTGGAATTTGGAAAAAATTTGCCATTGTTTCTTTAAAAAATTTTTTTTATCACAATTTCTTTCTCATTAATTTCTTAGATTCAATTACACATACTTGATATTGTGCCACAGGCCAGTGAGACCCTGTTCATTTTACTTATTCTATATTCTTCCTGTGTTTCAGTTTTTTAAAATTTCTGTTTATGTCTTCAGGTATACTAATATTTTTCTGCAGTGTCTGATCTGATTTGAAGTTCATGTAATGCATATTGTAGTTCAGAAGTTTTAGTTTTTAATTCCATTTTGTTGTTTCAATAGTTTTCATTTTTCACTTTAGATTCACTACCTGTTTAATCATTTGTCCAAATTTTCTTTTAAATATCTGATATATTTGCAAAACTTAAAAAAAATTTATTTGCTAATTCTAATAGTTTTTTTATTTATTTCTGAGACTGTTTATATTGATTTTTTTCATTCTGGACTATGAGTCATATTTTCATGCTTTTTCATATGTCTAGTACTTTTTAATTGTCTGCTGGGCATGTTCAGATTATGTTCTTTTAACCACTATTAATTTTTTGTTCTGTCAAGCAGTGAAATAGCAGGATCAGTTTAATTCAGAATGGAACTACTCGTAGAGTGTGAGCATTTTTAGGTTTTCTATTAGTGCACAGGGTGTTATCTTGGGATGTCCACTTTGCTTAGTCAATGCTTTATTTCTTAGCATATTGAAACCTCCAGAACCTTAGTCAGACCTTACAGTGGCTTCTATATGCCAGGCTTCTTAATCTTTCCCTGAGCACACAGTATAATTTTTATTCAAGGACTCATGAAGACCCCATGCAGATTTCTGGGGAATCCTTTGTTGTCCAACTTCTCTTACCTTATAAATCCAGCTCTTTAGAGGCCCAGACACAACGTGTTTCTTTCTCCCAGTGAGACCACCGATCTCTATTTCGGCTTTACTTCCGTGTGCTGCTCGTTGGAAAGTGCTTCAGGCAGAAGATGAGGATGGATGTGGAATTTCTCTCATGCGTTTCCTTTCTCTCATGGATCACAGTCTTGTGATGTGTGTTGTCAGTGGCTGAAAAGGCGTCTCTACATTTTGTGAAGCCTAATGATTGTTTACAAAATGAGAGTAGGTCTGATACTTCTTTCTGCCACGGCCCAAACTGGAAGTTTCTTGTCAAAGCTTTTTGACTTAAAACTTTTTTTTTAATCCTCGTCCACAGAATGAGGATATTTTTTCCATTGATTTTTTTTTTTTTTTTTTAGAGAGAGTGTAGGGAGGGGTTGGGCAGAGGAAGGGAAGGAGAGAGAGAGAGAGAGAGAGAGATGAGAGAGACACATGGATCAAGCCCCAACCAGGGACGGGAACGAACCCACAAGCCAGGAATGTGCCCTTGACTGGGAATTGAACCTGAGACTCTCTGGTGCATAGGCCGACACTCTAACCACTGAGCGATGCTGGCCAGGGCTAATTTTAATTAGAGAACATGCTACTCCACTGCTCGATGGCTAACCCACTACCAGATGCAGATTTGACTAATAGGCTAGCTAAGCCATATATCTGTATAGACAGGCACTATGACCATGTGCGATTTAGTGACAAGCCTAATAATATAATTTCAAAGTATTGATGATACAGTATAAATGATATTAAGACATCTGCAGCAAGTGGAATGTGATTCTTACTGATGATAAAGTCACAGACGTTACTAATATTACTGTGGTTTCTACTTGATTTGCTTCAAGTTCACGGATCTTTTCTTCTTTAAAGCCCAATCTGCTCTTCAGGTTATCCAGTGAATTTTTCATTTCAGATATTATATTTTTCAGTTTTAGAAATTCCGGCTTGTTCTTTTATTTAGTCTCCATTTATATTAAGATTCCTAATTGCACATACCACTGTTGTTTGCTGTCTACATTGATAGTTAAAGGAAATGCAAACTTTCAGTAAGAATATAAAGATGTATTTTTCCTACCCAAATTTATGGGTCATCTGGATCTTCAAATATGAATACTGGGTGATGATTATAGAATATTCTTATTAACTTCTTTGTTATTTTCTGTTTTTTTTCTAATATTTCTTCAACAAGCATTACTACTTTGTAATTGTAAAGACTAAATGTACTTTAAAATATACTATCATTTAAGTGGCTTGTAAATAAAATGTAACATTCTTTGCAATAATATTATGCAAAGTTTATGAAAATGTGTTGCATAATGTTATATTCATTATATTCTATTTTAAGGTGGAATGATTAAACAGACATGTTGAATGATAATTTTTTTAATGATGGAAAACATAGTAAAAAGCAATATATTTAAGTACCATATCAATATTTACTGAACTTTTCAATTTTAACACACTTGATATTATATAAATAAATCTCTTTCATATATAGAAAAACCATTACTTTTAAAGATGACAATTTTCATGAATATTATAACTATGAATACTTTAGTATATATCTGTGCCTTACTAGTCCAATACATTTTATTTTTCAGTGTTGAAATTCACAATAATTAAGTCTTGTCATTGAGAGGAGACAGTTCTTTAATTATTCATGATAATTAACCACAAGTATCTAACCAGATTATTTAAAGGTATGAGTTATGTCCTGGAAGTAGGTTAGACTTTCGAGAAGTGAGTATTTTTCCTTCAGGACATTTATTAAGTCACTATTATGTGAACTAAGGTCACAAGCCAGTAATGATTAACTTCCAAATGATCCTTTAGACAACCATTACTTAGAATAAAATAGTCCCGCTGTCCTTTAGCTGTTTGTACTCTGGTCGTCCTGGGCCGTGGTGTAGCTAAAATAGACACTGAGGAGGCTGAGTTTATCTATAGATAGTCATATTTGTTTAAAAGGGGACTTATTTAAAAATGTAAAAAACCTACAGGACAGGTGAATGTTAAAGGGACCATCCAACCGGATTTCAGTAACAGTACAACATATTTTCTCTAAAGTTGATGCCTATTACCACTGGGGTTCTGGGGCAGGTTGCAGGATGATGTAGGACAGTTCATGTTCCTCAGACAACACCCTCTGTAGAAGAAAGGGTGGCTATAGTCTGGGTCTCCCTTCTGTGCGTGACTGACCTGCGCTGGGCAGCAGAACTCAGGTGTTCAGTTGTGGGTTGCTATGTGATGCAGCCACAGCCAGACCCATGAGTGCGTTTCTCTTACACGTCGGGCTTACAGATCCATTTCTCAGTGTCTGGAGGCAGCGTTTCATCTTCGGCCTGATCCCTGTGATTTGTGGTACGTTCAGTATTAATTGCTCACTATTCTGGGAACTTCACATATCAATTTGACTGTGCCATATAGTGTGATCATTCACTACAGATGTGTTTGAAATATATCCTTGCCGTGGCAACTGTTCAAATGGACAGATATTCATTTTTATCATAAAATGAATTGTATCCTAGACCCTCAGGCTTCAAAGGGGGTGTGTGAAGTCAGCTACATAAATAACAAGGGGAGGAGGGGTCTTCATTTGTAAGGAATTTAGGGAAACATCCAGCAAGTGTCGGTGTGATTGCAGGAAACACAGGTGCTTGGCGACGCTGGCATGGGGACGGTCCAGTCCTTCAGAAACCGCCTGTCCCAGTTGGCTCACAGTGTGGTCGGCCCATGGCGTCTCAGCTTGCTCCCCGAGAGGCCCCGGCACAGACGGGGTGGTTGCGAGGTTCCTGGGACTTCAGGTCACTTTCCCATCAAAATAAACAGCCAAAGGAAACAGTTTCCACCCTTTATTTCTTCTCCACTGCCCTCCAGTTGCAGTAACTTCCCAGAATGACGGTCAGTGCACAAGTTCTCCGAGTCACGTTTGGGCTCCTCGCCTGCAATTGCGTTCTCTCCGCGGCCTCAGAACCCGGGCGACTCCTCCTTCTAGTCCTCCGTTAGTAAGGACACACTGCCTGCCACTCTTCGTTATGTAGACCGCCCGGTGTTGAGGCTACAAGAGCTGCTGTTTTGCTAATAGCTACAGGGAGAGGGATGGGTATGAAATGAAACGACAAACAGGAACTGGTAAGAAACCCAGAAAAGTTGAGTAATGATTGCCCCTCGTCCCCTGGTCTACACAAAAACCAAGAGGGAGGCAGGGTATTCCTTAGCTCTTGTCTATTTCTATTTATTTATTTATTATTTTAATCTTTATTGTTGAAAGCATTACATATGTCCCCTTCTTCTGCCCCACCCCACCCCTGCCCCCTGCCTTCACCACCTCTTGTCTATTTCTTTTATGACATGCTTCTTTTCCTCTGAGTGATTTCTGTCCATTTCTTCAGGACTGGCGAACCCTGAATTTGCCCTGTTGCGTAGAATAGAATTTGCCATACAAATCAATCATAGAAATCACCTGAAGCTTTGGGTAAACATATGGATTCAGTGCTCCCCAGTTGTTCTGTAAAAAACCAAAGAGGAGGAACCTTGATTTTCTGTTTTAAGTAATGACTCTGTTATTTATATTATGAGACAAACTTGGACAATACTGTTTAGCAGGCCTACCTTTACCAAGTGAAAGTAAGTCCTCCCCAGTCTTCCATGTATGCTGGGACCATGGTGAGTGGGGTGGCGTAAGGATGCGCACGTGGTTTATGCCTAGCTCAGAGGAAATGCTGGGCTCATTATTTCTACTCATATTTGCCTGCCACCTGCCTCAAAAGTTCTGGAGGCTTAAAACGAATGTTATCAAGGTTACTGGTCAACTAAAGGACAATGAGGGCGTGTACTGGGCAGAAGAGCATGCCTGGTTGAATCTCAATCTCCTTTTTATGTGTGAAAATTCATGGGCACCTTTGAGAGAACCAACTCTTGTCCAGGGTGCAGGATGGATTGGGTTTTCAGGCTACACATGCCAGTCCTGATAGATTTGCATTATTATCTTGCAAAAAAAAGACTATTATCTTTAGTTTTAAAATCATTAATGATTAATATAAAGACTTAACCTTTACCTTTCTCAGTATCAGTGGGTTAAACTTTCTGCACCTTGAAGAAGCCAACATAGGCGTTTGCAATGGCTAAGGAAAGCAGCTGAGGCCGCCCCTTCGTGAACTGAACTTGATTGACATGCTCATTCCTGTGTCTGGTTCTCTCCGGCCAGTGTGACCACATTTCCCAGCCTCTTCTTTCCTGTGGCCTCTCTCAGGAGCTCTGCAGAGGCCTGCTTCTCTGGACAGCTGCCCAGCGATGATCCAGAGCAGGGGCTGTGACTGTCCTGTGTGTGGCTCCCCGGCTTACACTAAAAAAGCAAAAACCCAAAACACTCCCCGCTGCACCCCTCCCCCCGAAAACCCCAGACACCAGACTGCATATGAAAACCATCTTCTTGCTACCCAGCAAGTAGCAATGTGCTCTTTTAATTGTAGCGCTTGGTATAACTTAAACAGAAAGCATTTAACATCCATTTTTCTCAAACAGCTCTAATCACAGTAGTTTTCATTTTGCCTTAATGTAGCAACTACATCTGACTACTTAATTCTGCTCCTTTTTATAATATGGCACTTTGCATTTAAGCATCCCAGGCTGCTCTTGTGTTTTTCCAAAGTAGAAATAGGCAGGCGGATCCTCCCTTAGTTATGCTACGACTTTAAAAAATTAAACTTCCAAATGACTTACTTCATTCAATTCCAAATGAAATAATGGCTATAGATGTCTCTTGAATTTTAAATTTAGATGGAAATTAAATTCAACACAAACCACATTGGGTCTATAATAGTCAAATAGCATTTTAAGAGATTATTATTTGAATGTATCATTTTCTCAGGGGCTACTGTTGGTAGCTAAGTGAGTAACAGTGGGTTCCTCCTATCCTTATTAATGCATGATAGCTTTTCTTGTTTTCAATCCCACAGATAAAAATCTTTTTCCAAAGATAGAGATAGAGATAGAGAGAGAACAATTCCCACTGGGATATTGTAATTTTCTCCTAGGATAGATAAATTTCTCCATACATTTGTCTTAAAATACTAGCTTATGCATTGTCTATATAGAGGCTCTAGTGAATGATTTTAAGTGCATTTTGAGATTGTGTGTGTGTGTGTTTTTTTTTTTTGTTTAACCTTTTTTTATCTTTCCAGTTTATCAGTGTCATTGGTGGGTTCTTAAATATTGCAGACCTCGGCCTCAGTGAGGGGTGGTGAAAATATAATTTGAGCAGTCACATTGGAGAGGAGTCTGAACTTTATAATGTTAATCTCTCAAACATTTTGCAGCCCTCTTCAAGTTATTCTCTTGCACACACTCCCTGCAAAGTCCCAACCAATATATTGAACACATTTTGGGGAAAAGCTGTTGAAAAACAGAGTCACTTCATTTCATAGCTTTTTTGATAACCTTAGGCTGCTTGACATATAATCGCTTAACTGCCTATTGTCACTGTTTTCATTTTAATTAAAATTTATGAGATGCATAAAGAGCATAATTAAGAGAAGTTAGCATTGTCGGACACAGATGTCAGCCTAACGCCTGAGAACGGATCTGCGCGGGAAGGTAGGGGGCCTGGATGTCAGTCACTTGTGGGTGCTCATGATGAAGTTAGGGGATCACTTCACATTTTCAGGGCTATGCCGTCCTCATTGGGAAGTGGAGCTGAGCATGCTCACTTCGCCCACTCTTCACTGGTAAACTGAGCTAGGTCCCTTTCCCAACTGTTCCCTCCTCCCCCTCACCTCCCCCCGGCTCCATTGTATTACCACACAGGCTTAAAAGTGTCTTTAAATATCTATAGAATGCGAAGCATTACTTTGAATTTTATATTTGACATAGATTGTTGCTATCTCTTTTTCAAGGTAGGATTCTGACAGGGAGGGTGGAAAAGCAGCTATTTTTAGAAGTCCTGAAAATTAAGCCCCATCTTTCCTATGGAGGGAAAAATAGCTCTTAAAATGTATCAGGACATGGATATTTCAAATGAAATCCTCGTTATTTGGTTATTTAAATGGGCCTCAGATGACTAGGGTTGATGGGGAATTTATGGCAAAGGCTTTAGCCTGTAATGTGACTTAATTTTTTTTTTCTGAATTACATTATAAAAGGACTAAACAGGTAACAAATTTTCTTAACTGAATGCAGATGTGACCTGTATTTAGGGTGTGATGCCTGGTTTAGAAAAGCAGGGCACACGTAAAAGATATAAGTGAAATGTCACTCCACCCAGATTTGTTCTTCCTTTTTGTCCCCGCTAGCGCTCTCCCATGGTGTTGAAAGCGACGGAGGTTTATTCTGATGAAGGTAAGTTGCTTCTCGTTATCAGCCCGTCACGATGCTCTGTGACTGTTTATCGTGTGAGCAGCTCTGAAAGGTGCATCTGAACACTCGTGGTTATAACAGGCGTTGTTTTGCTGGTGATGCCCAAAGCTTCGATTTACCTCTTCAGAAGGTGAAAGATTTATTACTGACACCTAAGGTGGTTTTGAAAGATAGTGGGTCCCAGAGCCCTAACCGTGAGAGAGACTCTGAGGTTGATCTCAGGGGCAGTAACCATGGCCATGGCTGCTGGGAGGCATATATGGAACAGAGTCACCGGGTGAGATGGCCCTAGTCAGAGGATGTGAAGATTAGAATCATCCCCTTGAGTTGCTCTTCCTAAAATGCCATGTTGTTCAATATAGCGCATGCGTCGTTGGGGCAGTCATGTGGCCTGGTTATGCCCATATGTAACAGAAAACCCTGGACCAGAAGCAGGGGGGCTGAGCTGGGTCTGACGCTGGCCATGTGTGTGATCTTGAGCAAATTGTCTGTACTTTCTGGAACCTACCCAGGGCTGGATCAATGTGGCCGTTGAGATCAAATTCCCCAAATGAATTCATTTTATGTAAATGCGCATTTATTGACTGTCTAGACATTAGGCATGTAAATATGAGTAAAATTCAGTTCTGGTGTGGTGAGCTACATGTGAAAGCGAGAATGTATGAGGCAGTGTATAAGAGACACATTGAGGATGGACATGGCATGATGCACACACAAGTTGGGAAACCATTTCTCTGAGGGGTAGAAGGACAAATTGGAGGGCGTTAAAGGAGACTGCTTTTGAACTTAGTCTTGCATGATGGGTCCAGGAGAAAAGGGTGAACAGGGAAATGAGGGTGCTCTATGTGGAGGGCCAGAGAGTAAATATTTTTGCTTTGCAGGCCAGATAGTTTCCATGGCAACTACTGTGATGTTGTAGCATACAAGGAGCAATGGGGCATGGCTGTGTTCCAGTAAAACTTTATTTATAAAAGTAGGCCAGATTTGGCTTGTCGTCTTTAGTTTGTTGACTCCTGCTGTAGAAAGGCAATATGCAAAGATGGACTTCATTCAGAAACCAAGATTGCCTCATTGTAGTACTTTTTTCCATCTTTGGAGTTTTAATAAACATGACTTTACAGATTTATATATGTATGTGTATGTATACACCCGGGGGTGTACATCAGAAAACTGCTCATTACCCTGCAGCACTTACAGTTTGCAGGCATATTGGCCCAGCTTCCAACTCCCACACAACAACTTGTTGGCTGAGGGTTTTCTCTGGCTGCCAGAGCTGTTAGGACGCGTGTGGGAGCAGGCAGGTAGGCTGGGAAATTACAATGACCTTGCCCTCCTCCAAGTTCAAGCAGTGATTGACTGGAGCTGATAGAGAAGTGTCCTAGCTACTTCACCCCGTGGGAAGGGTTGCCCTCAGCATGGGATCTGAGGGCTGTCTCCGAGTTCCCAGGGGGGGGTAGGTCCAATGGTCCACAGCTGTAATTTCTCAACATACTCCTTAGTGACTCTTACCTTCCCTGTGTCAGGCACCCTCTTCACCTGCAAGTCATGGTCACCTCCCAAGCCACCTGCATGCTCTCAAACCTGTGATTTTAACATTTGCTTCTGGAGGAATGCAAACCAAGACAGTATTTGGGGCCTGGAGGACATAAACTAAACTCTACGTTTAATTACCTTCGACTCCTGCCTAAGAGATGCTGCAGAGCCTCTCTCCAAATAGGGTGGCAGTGCCTCTGCAGGGCTGATTACCAAAGACTTTATTTGGGTGCAGAGACCCAATAATGGAAAACGTTTTCTTCCCTGTTCACAGAGTTCCCTACTTCTTGATCGATCAGGACTATAGCCGATGCCACCTATCCCCTCCTAACTCCCCTGCAGCTGCTGACCCTCTAGCACTTAATACCTGCATCCATCTCTTCCCAGTTTGAAAGTGTGGGCCTGGGCTCAGGTATGACCTGGACATATTGAGTGATCAGGGTTGGAGGAGGTTCCGAGAGATGGGCTCACTGGGATGGGTTTGGAGGAGGTGAAGCTGGAGAGGAAGAGGGGTCATGATGGGCCTGAATGACTGGCTGAAGAGTTTGGATTTCACTTTTGTCTCCAGAATTGAGCCACTAACCATTTTTGAGGAGGGAGTGGCAAGCGTGTCCAACAATAGTCAATATGTATTTGCTGATAGCCTGCAGTATGCCAGGTATTGTAGACAGTGCAGCACTTTGGACAGCGAGGTCCTGAAAAGTTACCTTCTTTATGAAACTTCTGATTCTGTAGGTAGTCTGTGCCCTTCTGCACCACTGTTCCTTCTAACAGGGCACCTCCAGCACTTTAGTGCATTTGTTAAGTTCTACCTGTCTCCACACCTACTGCCTGTCTTACCTCTGCATGGAGCTTTGTGCTATACTTAGTTATCACTAATGGGCTTTCCCCAGTTTTCTTTTCTTACAAGTGACAGTAGGTTAATAAGAGTATTGAGCTCAGCCTTTAGGGAGGAGAAGTTGTAATCAGTCAACATGCTTCCTGAGAGGGTGGTCTCCTTGAACAAAGAAGATGCCTGAGACCTGGGGGCTATTTAAGCGCCGGTTAGTGGGGCTGTCTCTCCCTCTCGGCACCAGATAAATGCCCAGGTCCCCCTTCTACCCTGGCTCTAGGACGGACTCTCAACTATTTTTAAATAAGAGCAACTCCATTAGGTATTTCATTGTGAAGATTCTGAAACATATCCAGAAATATTAATAATGAAAACAGTAATGAAATCTCATATACCCCTCACGCACATTCAGTGATTCCTTTTTGCTGAAGTATTTTAAAGTAAATTCCAGCTCTTGCCCGATTTCACTTGTACATACATGAGTATGCATCTGAAAAATAGGGCCATTTTCCTACGTAACCATAGCACAGTCACACCTAACTAAATTAACTGTAATTCTTTGGCATCATTGAATACCAGTCCATACTTAAATTGTTCTGCTTGTTTCAAAAACTGTCTTTTCACTGTTTGTTTGAATCAGGAATTAAACAAGATCCACATTTGTCATTTGATTGTTGTGTCAAATGAAATTTCCCCTCTGGAAAACCCCAGAGTCTCTGAGATTTGATTTCACTTCTGTTGGGGACATCTAGACTTGTGACAATCCATTTTCTTTGACAGTTTTTCTCCTCTTCCTCCTCCTCCCACTCTCCCCCCCCCCCTTTGCTGGTTTTCAATGGCAGGAAATTAGGTAAACTGTAGATAGTTTTGGTTGGGTGCACAGTGTGAACGTGGGTTGTCTTTGAAGAGTTGGCCCGAAGTTTCAAGCTACAGGTGTCCACCTGCAGTCTTTCCCTCCTTACAGTGTCGGCCTTACTCCCTCCAGCAATCACTGACCCCTTTCCTCAGTGTATGGAAGCTAAAGAGAAAGCGGTTGGTCCCCACTGCCCTTCCCACACATTCCCAGCAGGCCAGGGCCGATTTCCTGCTGCTTTAGGCTTAAAACTCCTGAGGTGCAGGGATGAGAGGCGGGTGCCCAGTTGAAGTGGCTGGACGTCATGTGCTTAAGACGGGAGGGGACTTGAATTTCAGGGGCTTTTCTGCAGCTTCTTCTCTTCACTAAAAATGTTGCCATTTTTCTGGGAAGTCTGCTGTGTGTTCGGGGGAGAGAGACCTCTCTTCAAGTAGGATGTGACATTTCTACCAAAATCAATGATTTATGAAGAGGCGCCTGCAATAAAAGGTGCGGCTTCCCTTTCCGTCGGTTGGAAAGCCTGCTGGGTGGTTCTGAAATCTTAATACATGTTTGGTACACCTTCAGCGGGTAAAAATCATACTGACTCTGCACTTTGGAACGCGCAACAAGTACCTTTTGAAATGTGCAAAAAAAAAAAAACACCAAGCACCAAACAAAACCCTCAAACCACCAAACAACCACCTGGTCCTATGTTTGCCAAACTGGTTTTGTGGTATTTATGTGATTGTTTCTTTTAGTCCTAGTGTTGACTTTCCCCTTTAGTCTGGGGAGATTTTCCTGTTTATTAAGCCGGTTTTGAACGCGGCTCAGCACTGCTTTATTCATGTGTCAAGTAGGAACTTGTTCTTTGACTATGAGAAGGAGTGACACATGGTGATGTTCTCATTTGAGTTTTGAAAATTAAAAAAGCCAGGCACTACATACATATTGACACAATGGAGAGGGAGAGGCCCAATCCACGTAGAAATGCAGCCCCTCCCCGAAGATACTCAGGAGTTTTTACATCTCCTTTAAAGTCCTTAAAATAGAAAAGGATTAACTTCTAAAGTGACTGGGAAAGGGGGAGAGGAAAATAGGAAAGGCTCTCACGAAAACTCAGCAACAGGGCTGCCGCTGACTTCCATTTCACAATAAGAAAAAAGCATAACAGAGAGCGAGGAGCAGAGCCATTTACATAACAACTTCCTAGCAACAGCTGTAATGAACAAAGGCGGGCGGATGAGTCAATTCTCTCTAAGATACCACCTCGCAGCAGAGCTTAGGAAAAGGGGGGAAGGAAGCAACAATTAAACAGCCGCGATTCCCCGAATGTGGGTTATGTTCTATGTAGTTTGAGAACAGACCCCTCCATCTTGGTTATTGTGGGTTGAAACTGATTTAGCAAAAGAGAAGCAATCTGGCGAGATAGCTGTCCCCATCCAGGCTCAGGCAGGGGGATGGGTGTTTACAGGTCTAGCTTTCTGGGAATGGGCGGTTAGGACTGATGCCTGTGAATTTCCTGGCTTGGCTTCAACACCACTAACATCAAAACCCTCCTCTTCTCCCTCCCCCTCCTCCATCACTACTTCTCCTCCTCCTCCTCCTCCTCCTCCCCCCCTTCCTCCCCTCTTCCTCCTCCTCCTCCTCCTCCTCCCAGAGCTGCTCTGGTTTGTCGAGTGCTTCCTTACTCTGTGTCAGGCACGGTACATATATTTCTTTTGAACCTCAGAACACTCCTGTAAAAGCAGATAGGATTAGCTCCATTTTACAGAGACGCAGTCTGAGGCTCAAAGAAGGAAAGTCACTTGGCCAAAAGCAAGCAGTTAATAATAACCAGAGTAAAAATAGTTTATTTTAATTGAGCATGTACTGCACTATGTACTAAATGCTTTGCGCGGGTTGTCTGCTGTGACGGGACACAGCTTACAGGTGAGCAAGCAGAGGTACAGGGATGGCCGGCAGGTCTGCACAAGGTCATACGGAGGGGGAGCCAGGACGGGGACTCCGGCAGTTGTGTAGAAGGTGGGAGAATTGGGTTCGAACCCAAGTGTGCACGACGCTAAAGCCCAGCTTGCACCATGGCAACTCCCTGTGTCCATGGGCACGTGGAGGATGGAGGCAGCCTCGTGGGTCAATGATCATGTATCTTGGGATGCGTTACAGCCACTCCAGGGGATGTGACGAGAGTATTAGTAGCCACACTGAGCTTCTGGCAATTAACTAAGGCCAACCTTAGACACAACCACAGAGACTATGTGTGTCGGAAAGTGTGCGCCTGCTCCTTCCTCCTGGATATGCCAACTGGGCAGCCTCTCACCCTTTGCCACCTTTGGGTAACTGGCTGGATACGCTGAGAAAACGCTCAGTGCCACAACTTTAACATCATCTAAGAACGGAGTAAAGGATTCTCTTTCCAAAATTGCACACACGTTTTTTTTTAAGTCCAGGCAGTCCTCGGGTTACTTTGGACCCGACGTATGTGGTTTCGTGGTTACGTCGCCATCTCCCATTTATTTATAAAAAAAAGTTCCGTCATTTCGACGTATGTACATATGTGCTTTATGTTTATTATTTATTTACCACAAGTAAAGGTCAGGAATTGTTATCTTTCTTTTAAATTGTTTTTACTGTTTCACTTCATTACTGCTGTGTCGTGCTCCATGTGAGTGACGTAGGTGCTTATGTAGGTGGGTTCTGATTTACAGTGAAAAGTGCGTTACGCCGCCGTAGGAACGAATCTCCCAAGGAACTACTGTACAGATGTTTTCAGTGCCTTAAACAAAATAAATGCCAAATGCAGAATTCCAGGCCCTTGAGAGGGAGCTGGTGGAGGTATTTGAGGTGTGTGTGCCTATGGACATGGGAGCGAGGGGCAGCTCAGAAAGGAATTTCTGGGAGAGAGAGGGTGTTAGCTTTAACCCATGTCTCCTGTTCCACTGATATGGGGATCCCCGGGCTTATCTTTCCTCCCTGTTGGCTGCCGGGGTGACTCAGCCAGGGGCAGGGGTGCAGGGAGATGGAGCCCCGGGAAAGCTGGTCCGTAGGCTGAGAGACAGCGGAGAGCTCTGTTTAGTTCCCTAGACTGTGCCCTTTGTGGAGCTCCGACAGACAGGGCCAGTGTGTTCCAGTTTTGCAGAATGACCTTCCCTCGTGAGGACTCCAACCCCAACCCTAACCCAGGGTCTGCAGGATCCTTCCTGATGTACGTAGGTGCTCCCCTCTCTCTCTCTCTCTCTCTTTCTCTCTCTCTCTCTCTCTCTCTCTCTCAAGCTGTTCATGCTCCCCCAGCTCTGCTGTGGCTCAGGCCCCTGAGGAATTATCCGTTTCTCTAGCAGGTCTTTGCTTCAATGCAGGTGATGGTCTGGGCCTGCTCTTAAGCTGGCTCTTCCCCTGGGCACCTTTGAGTCCCCTTCTCTTAAGGGAAAAGCTTCTTGCCTCTCTGCTGGCAGGAGGTGTGGGGCCTGGGTGCCCTTAACACCTTGGGCACAAGGTGGAGTGCAGAGAGGATCCCTCACCTCCCAGTGATCTCGGCTCAGCCATTAAAAAAGGCCTAAAGCTAAACCAGCTGCCTCGCTGGGGGACACAGTACTACCGAGAAAACTGGGACAGTGAGGGCAGGTGGGGGTGGTGGCCCGTGGAGAAGCTCCCCTGGCACGTGGACCACCTCCTGGCAGCCTTCGGGTGTCCCAGGTTAGGGGCATGTGCTCTACTTGCGGCTACACAACTAGGGTGCGAAGGTGACAGCCACTCCTTCTTCCAGCCTTGGCGCCTGAAGGTCATGAAGCTGGAGATCTTTGCTAACATTTTATTTCTTTTTCCCTCGCTCCCATTTTCTTTCTTGGTCCCTCACTTATCCTGGGATTTGAAAAATTCTCTGATATCCAAACTTGAAATGGTAGGCAAGAGATGGAGTTAGTCTTGTTCTGCTAGCTTTTGTTTTGGGCCCAAAAGACAGTGTTTGCATCGGAGACAATTCACCTCGTGCCCCAGCAAATTTCCTAACTGTGTCCTTGTCTGGTTAGAAAAAATGTGGCTACTTACCTTTGCAGGAAGAACCCCCTCCCACCCCACCTGTCTTTTAGAGAAAGTACTTCATAGCAACTGACATCCCATATTAATAGACCAGGAATTGCTGCATTTCACACCATGTAGGTTTCCCTCCGAACCCTCAGTTGCTTTTGGATACTGTGGTGGGTATTCAATGTTTCAGCAAGCATTTCCCACCTCTGATCTTCCTGGTGAGCCTTTAAGTGGAACATGTGATCCTCTGGGTAGGGGTTGGCCTTGACATTGAGTTCCATAGTGCGGTTGGGTTCTATAGTGGAGATTCTAAGGTCCCGGATTGCATCAACAGATGAAGTTGTTGGCGCGGTGTTCAGATGAAAGCACGGACTCTCACTGACGTGCTGAGCAGCGTGGGTTCGAATCAGGACTTTGGTGACAAAGCTGGGGAACCTCCCAAACCGAAGCTCTTACCGGAAATCACCGGCTTTCATCTGCATATCGGCTTTGCCGCCGCATTTCAGCTGGGCCTCGTGGCTGCAGTGTTTTCTGATGTTTAACCGCTTGCTCTTTCTAAAAACTCTGTGGCCTCAGTCAGCCGAGGCACCTGTGCTCTGGCGTGGACAGTATAACTTCCTGTACTCACGGGCCGACTATTCCTCCAGACTAAATAAATCTGGGGTCACCCTCTGTTAAGTTTAAGAAGTATCCCTTTGCTGACTGAAATACAAAAAGAAAATACAGAAAGCTCAGACTTTTCTTTTTTCATCCCCTCTTTTCAGCCCTTGCAAAGGTGCCAACATATTTCAGTTTTCACAGGCGAGGCTATGTTTTTTATTACTGATGCCCCTTGCTGGTTCCATAGACGTGAACTTACCATTTACAGGAGGTTTGATGGACCTGCTCCTGGCCAGACCAGAGGAAGCCACGTAGGCTATTAACCACATCTGTCACCTTCTTCCCCTCCCTCAGAACACCTTCCTGTAGAAGATGAAGATTCTTTTCACAGCCGATGGTAAAAAGCATGTTTCTTGCCTTTTC
Source organism: Myotis davidii (assembly GCF_000327345.1). NCBI lineage: Eukaryota > Metazoa > Chordata > Mammalia > Chiroptera > Vespertilionidae > Myotis > Myotis davidii. The sequence continues at coordinate 1,553,799 of NW_006286246.1, read as the reverse complement.
CTTAAATGGTAAAAGTCGGTTGGCTACAGGAGCCTGATCCATCATGCATGGAGAGGGTGCCGGGTGACGCGGGTCTGTGGCCACATATCCAGGGCAAACCGAAATAGGAGCCATCACCACCCCTGAGCCAAGCCCATGGAGTTCCAGCACCGGATGGGTTGGCAAATGCTTGCATCACTCCCCCGGGTTTCCAGATGGATGTTCAGGGCAGAAACCCTTCTCTTAGTCACACAGAAAAGGAAAAAAGGAGCGGGGAGATGCTGGAGTAGAGCAGGCGCACTGATGCTGCCTAGGGGAAGCACCTGGCCGAATAGACATGTCGGAGCTGGTGGAGACATGACCCTTTCCCCCATGACTACAAACAGGGCAAGAACTCTCAGTGGATGATGAAACAAGAAGGAGGATGGCTGGTGCCTCTCAACTTTTCAAATAAGGGTTTTGTACCAGCAGTGTTCTGTTTGACCCAGGTACCTACGGCCCTTGTAGAAATTTCAGTATGGTGTAAGAGAGCGTTACTTTAATTACTTACACTGAAGCGATCTCTCCAGCTGCTGGCTGGAATGTGTGTAAGCACATCAGACACCCACCGGTTTTGATCTTGAACACTGCTGTAGTTGAGTAACCCACACAGAACGTTAGGGTGAGGGCTCCTTCTGACGGAAATGTGTCCGAAAATCTCTGATGCAGAAGCCTTTATCTGCTTGTCATTAAAGATGCTAGTCATGAAGGAAATTCTTATTTGGAGACTTTGATGGCGGATACAAACCTTGGAAGCACTATTTTCTTATGCTGTTTTTGTCAAATCACATTTCATTTGGAGTAATAATTCTCCATCTTGGTCTTATGATATCTCAGCATGCCGCTGATTCTTTTATTTGCTACTGAAAACTTCTTCTCTTTCAAAATCTCTCACAGACCTTTCTAATATAAAAAATCACATCAGCCTTTGCTCCGCACTTTTGAAGGCTCTCCATTGCCTTTCCAGTCTTAGAGGCCAGCCTCCCACCGAATGTAGGACTTACCTTCCCAGTAATCTTCTGTGTTTCGCTAACCACTCGCAGCACCAGGGACGTCCCTGCCTGGTGAAGTTGTCGGGGTCATGATTGGACACTCCAAGGTATTAACGTGTTTGTTTTTGTATGGAAGTAAAATCAACTGGACCCAGTTTTGCCCATGAGCACAACAACCCAAAATGCTTTCATTTTTGATATGCTACTTGAAGACATTACTCTGTCTTAAGTTATTCTTCACCTATTTAGGCTCAGAGCCACTGTTCCATGTGGCATGGTGTCAAGACTCAATGTCAACCTTTGGGTACAATCTAGTTTATCATCGCTCCTGTCAAAGTGTAGAGCCGGACCGAGCCCAGACTTATCATCTGAGCTTTCAGGAGCAACCCTGCCAGCCTATCCATCAAATCCATCCACATTGTTTCTGAGTAGAGGGCCTGAGGAGTGGGGTGAGGTCAGGTTAGTAGGGGAGAGAAGAAACTTAGGAGTGGAGGAGGGAAAATATGTTGAGAAACTTCATCCTTTCGTGCTGTGTGGATTCTATGATGAGACATTTCCCTATCTCTCCAAGAAAACATCGGTAGAATGTGAATTTCTCCATGGTTTATAGAATTGGATTTTTGGGGGCTGACATTAATTGGAGTGCTTTCTCTGGTTTGATGAGGAGGGCAGGGATGTGTCCATGGGCACTGTGAAAACAGTTCATAAAAATCTAAAGGGAGGCTGTGTGTACCACACACACACACATGTTTGTATGGGCTTTGTCTTGATTTTTAGTTGCCTACAGTGTTTGGTTACTCATGAGGCTAGTATGCATTAAAATTCTAGATTATCATTGATTCAAGAAGAAGAATCTGGTACTGCCAGGACCCGGGCACCGTACTCTGTAATTGCATTATATTTCATAATTTTTTGTAGCTGGGTTATTTGTCCAATTCCATCAGACTTGACTATTTTCTTCTCTTGCCTTATTAATTGGATAATGCTCTTAACAGTATTTGCTCAGTCGTAGAAATGGCCTGAGTTTCTTTGGGCCCTCACATCATGCTCAAGGAGAATTTTAACATATCTCAAAATACCAGGCCCAGTGCTATCTATTTAACACCGTTCCTGCACAGCCCTCTTTTTGACTAAACCATTCCCAGCTGCTGAAACCAAAGAGTACAATGAATGAAAGCCCATAAAACAGGAGCACCCCTAACGGCCGATCTTAGATGGAGACACTGCAGTTCACTGCCTGGGGGCAGCAGACAGGGTCTTTGGCAGAACGTGGCTGGCTCTCCACTCCTGCAGGTGGGTGGCCAAGAAACCAGCCTTCTGGGGTTCCTTGTAGAGGTCTCGGGGTCTGCTTGTACAGGGACAGAGCCCGCTGGACCAGTGGGGCTATTGGTACAGGCTAGAGCTAATGTCCATCTCCCCTTACCTCTCCGTCACCTGTGCCAAATGCTTTGACATATCTTTGCTTCCCAGCAGCTTTGTGAAGGAGCAGAGCTGGCGCTATTCCTGTCTGTATGGGAGAGAATGTGGCTGAGGGAGGTTTCTTACCACAAAGACAAGTTAGAGACTTCATTATGTCTTGAACCTTCGCCTTCTCACTCTATGTTCAGTGCTCTTTCTACATTTTGGTGGCTTAATATGATCCCCAAGGCCAATGATTTCTAGCTGAAAAGAAAAAAAAAAGCCTTGAGTCAGAGAAAGGCTGAGACGGCTGGGTTTGAACTTTGGGGATGTCCACAGTGATTCAGCAGAGGGAGGAGAGAAGGAGGGCTTTTTCCGCCCGAGGGATTTGCTTGAATTGTTTTGTTGAAGTTGTGTAGACCAGGAGACACTGGATCTGGAAATGAGTAGGGAGCTGAGGTCTACACCCGGGCTAGAGGGGACATGCTTTGCACTACACTCTGTGGCATTTGGGCCTCCTGAACCCCCAGCAACCCCTGGGTATCATGCTGTAAAGAAGGATGTAAAAATAGTCAACTAATGAATATTAATGAGCAAGAGCAGCACAGTCTTTTAGCTGAAGGAATCCTTAGCACTTCCCGTGTTAGAAGAATGTGTTATAATTTAAAATAAAACACTCATTATTTTAATGTTCATTGTTAGCTATAATATTCTTTACAATCATAATGTATCCCTAAGCAGTTTTTATGGAGTTCAGTAGTCTAGTTAAAAAGAGGAATGTCAAAAAAAAAATCAAAATTTCTAAAAATGGTTCCCAGGTAGGAGTTATTTAAAATCTACTTATGTATTAATATATACAAATACCAAATACAAACAATGTCAAAAAGCAAGAAACACAATCAAGCATTTAAAATGGTCTCGATTATTATTCAACTAAGAAACACTGTTCTATTTTTCTTTTTTAAGAAAACCTTTCCTAAGTGAGCAGTCACTGAAATTACTGCTAATACAGCATAATGTATTTCGCAGTTTTACAAGTGCATCTTAATTTCTCCCGTATTTCTTTCCTTCTGCTTCTCCCGTTTATCCCATTGCACTGTTTTCTGATCTTTTCTGAACTGGCCATCTTTCTGTAGCTTCATCCTTATTCCTTGTCAGCCTGGGGCCTGGCTCCTTCTGTGAAAAGATCCTTGGTATGTATGTGACACCTCAACCCTTGTTTCAGCAGCAATGACTGGTGGAACCTTCTGGACTATGGATGCAGCCCCCAAAGCAATGCCTGGGTCCCCAGCACTGGCCCTCAAGTAGCTTTCTGCTTTGTGCTGTCCTTGTTGGACTGGCCTTGGGCTCTGTGTCCTGTGATTGGGGTTTGACCAGAGATTGGGGTAGATAGATGGTAGGTGATGCCAACGTTTCCTTTACTCTTTGTAACCCTTTTCTCTTTAGAATTAGGAGGGATAGCAAAAGGGCACTCAGTTCTGTGCCAGGACTTTGAGAGGAGTGGGATGCGGTCGCCTCCTGGGAGCAGACAGGAAGAGTTTTAGATAGAGATGCAACCAACAGTGTCTACTTCCTGATTAAGACGCGGACACTTGAAGATTCACACAGACCAGTGTTCCTCCACTGGGGACTCACTGCAGCATTAGTGTCACACCCGAAGGTGTTTTGGATGAGTCTGGCCTACGCCCCTCTCTGTATCCATGAGTCAGAATCTCCATTGGAGCCTCAAACAAGGTTAGCGTTTTCTTTACTACTAGAGGCCCAGTGTGCGAAATTGCACCCCCCCCCCACCTGTCCCACCCACTTGCCCGCTGCCCCACTCACCTGCCGGCCACCAGCCTTACTGCGATCAGAGCCTGTGGGCCACATGGGAGGGACTGAGAGATGTTCCATGCACTTCATGGTGACCAGTTGTTTGGTCGTTTTGGTCATGACGTCTCTAGCCTTTTATTATTATGATATGAGCTTTCCTTGCTAGGGTAATACGCTTTGAGAATCTGAACAAAGGGGGCTGTTATGGGATAAAAGGTGTCACCCCCAAATTCATAGGTGAAAGACCTAACCCTCTCCAGAATGTGACTGTATTTGGAGATAGGGTTTTAAAAGAGGTAATGAAGGTAAAATGAGGTCATAGAGTGAGCCCTAATCCACAATGACCTCTTGTCATTATACGAAGAAGAGATTAGGACAATCCCAAGGGAAGATCATGTGAAGACAGGGTGAAGATTATTGTCTACAAGCCAAGAAGAGGGAGGTCTCAGAAGAAATCAGCCCTGTCCACATCCCAATCTTGGACTTGTGGTCTCCGGAATTGTGAGAAAATCAATTTCTGCTGTTGAAGCCCCTCTGCTCTCCCAGTCTCTGGTACCTTGTTATGGGAGCCCTTGCAATGGACTACCAGGGCCAGAGTTGATTGTATTTTCTAAATGAATTCGATCACACAACCCCTCTTTTACCAATAGAATTTTGTAATTTCCTGGCCACAGTGGTTGTCAGTGGCAGACACCTCCCGGGGATGGATTAGCAGATGCTGTGTGGTCTGCCTTTTACGCATATTCATACACCTGGGAGCTCGCTGGGCTCTGCCTCTTAGCCACATTCACGAGCTGTAGCATGTGATGGGGTCCTAGTTTTGAACTTTGGAAGCTATGGAAGACTGATTTCTTCACAATACAATCTTAGTTGGAGTTCCTGGAAGTCAGAGGTGGTGTTTGATTTGTGTGATCTAAAGTGAATATAATAATTTGTAACTGCTGACATTGGGAGGAAGATTTACATATGCATACATTACAGTTCTCTGTCAAAAAAGATGTGCTTTAAACTGATCACTTGAGCAGAAGTTTCTAAGGTCTCTTTTCCTTGACGAATGTGTCATCCTTCTGAAGGATGCTATCTCTTTAATCAGACGACCTGGACCGGGTGGCATGATGTAAGGGCTTGGGAATAAGGTGTTTGATCATTCCTCATGCACAGTTCCTTTTCACAAAGGTATTTCCCATTTTTTTTGGTTATAGATCTCACTATTGGTAACAGTAACTGTAGATTGTAGGATGGCTAATAAGAAAGAGAGAAAGTGCTATTTATTTATCAGAACACAGCTGATGTTCCAGAGCTGCACTAATGTCAAGTGCATCTGGTAAGTAGTTCTGTAAGACTATCATGGAGGAATGGAGAGTCTCTTAATAAAATGAAATAATTATTGTTATTGGTAGAGAAGAAAAGAAGGGGCCAAGCTCCGTTTTTCTCTGGTCACTGTGACACTTACTCACAGGGTCAAACAAACATCTCTAGGAAGGTCACAGCACAGATTCATCCCGAGAAACGAGTCAGGAAAGAATTTTAATATCTGTTAGAAGAGAGAGAGAAAGAGAGAGAGAGAGAGAGAGAGAGAGAGAGAGAGAGTGTGTGTGTGTGTGTGTGTAGTTTAATGGAAAACAGTGCCTCAAGAAGGGGTGGCTGTGGTGGAGAGTGGAAACAGGGAGGGGCTGTGAGCATTGGGTTTTTAGATAGCAACTGAATCTGGCACCCAACATGTGGCCACCAGGACTGGCCAAACAGCCCAAAGCTGACAGGAATTACAGACATGGAAATTACAAAGGAAATCAAGTTTCATGTATCAGTCTTTTGAGGGTCAAGCTCCAGTGTTCCCCAAACTCACCTTTGGATGCTGGTTAAAGTAGATTCCAAGGACGCTTCCCCCCACATTCAGATTTAGTCCATCTGGGGTGGGGACCCAGAATCTGCATTTTAAGCAGATGCTCAGATGATTCCCATATAGTCAGTCCTCAGACCTGACGTGGGGACCACTGGCCTAGAAAGGCCTGTTCTGGGCAGGGGACGGGCCAGGCTGTCTCCTTGCTGCATAAAGCTTGCCAGGAAGCCCTGCAGCCTGGCCGCGTGATTGACATAATACAGTAAACGGAACTTAGATGAGTCATATGTAAACGTATTAAGTTCAAATTTTTCATAAGCAACTTATCCTTTCCAAAAATCAGGTTATAATGGATTTTAGAGGGAGTCTTTGGGTTTGCTTGTCTGAAACGATAACAAATATAGTCCTGGGGGCGTTGCCACCCTAGCAATGGATTCTGTGAGCACAGGAGCACAATCTTCGTTGACAAGCCGATGACTGATTTTGCTGGGCTTCCCCACAAGGGCCCTGCGGTGTGCTACGCATTCCCTGGCCTCTTGTTTGGAATGCAGTAAACCAACTGCCTGTTAAAAGCCCCTCATTCGCTCTAAACGTGTCCCAGGAGGTGATTTCTTTCTGTCCCACAGAGTTTAGAGTCTCTCCCGAGGAATGGGCCTCAATTTTTGCTAAATTAACTCTTCAGGTATTATTCCATCAGGATAGACTCAGAGAGGGGGGATCTTAATTGCTCACAGATTACAGAGTCAGCACGCTGTGGGACATTTATGCAATCTGTAGCCCTGTGTTTATCTTAATCCTGAAATGGTTTGGATTTTATGCAAAACTAGTTTCGTCCTGATCACTGCTGATAAAATGATGTAAGAAACACACAAAGCTTTTCCTGAGGTTTATTGTTGTTTTATTAGTCTTTAAGATGTGGATAGAGCCGAAACCGGTTTGGCTTAGTGGATGGAGCATCGGCCTGCGGACTGAGGGGTCCCGGGTTCGATTCCGGTCAAGGGCATGTGCCTGGGTTGCGGGCGCTTCCCCAGTGGGGGATGTGCAGGAGGCAGCTGATCGATGTTTCTCTCTCATCGATGTTTCTGGCTCTCTGTCTCTCTCCCTTCCTCTCTGTAAAAAAAAAAAATCAATGAAATATATTAAAAAAAAAAAAAAAGATGTGGATAGAAATTTTCTTACGGGCCAGTCTGTAAAGTCTCCTCATACATCGCAGGTCATTAGTGTCTCTCAACGTCCAAAAGTCTCAAATACTATTGTGAAAATCTAAGTGGGAAAGAATTTTTGGGGGGAAGTCAAAATCCATTTTAAACATTGTGAAACAATGCCGTTCTTCTATGAAATGTGTATTTATCAATGTAGCAAATAGATAATTTGGATGCTTTTCTGCCTGCCGCAGGAACCAGGAAGGCACATATCCACTCCTATGTGGATGACATAATCTTAATCTCACCCAGAGGAATGGGTGTTAAACCCCAGTGAGCCCATTGTCTGGTTATTATCAGAAAGGATCAGTAGCAATCATATGAAAATTAAAATTACTCTGGTTGGCCAAGATTTCTCCGAGTTGAGTTGAACTCTTTCCTAATTGGATAGTTCTAAATGAACCATTCATTCAGAGTTGAGTAATACAATGAGTGTTCTGGGTAAAATATGAAGCTCTAGTCCAGCCGTGGGCAAACTACGGCCCATGGGCCGGATCTAGCCCATTTGAAATGAATAAAACTAAAAAAAAAAAAGACCGTACCCTTTTATGTAATGATGTTTACTTTGAATTTATATTAGTTCACACAAACACTCCATCCATGCTTTTGTTCCGGCAGTCCGGTCCAGTTTAAGAACCCATTGTGGCCCTCGAGTCAAAAAGTTTGCCCACCCCTGCTCTAGTCACGTTAAAGACTACTTTTGTATTCTTGGGGCTACCTACTTGGGGTACCTAACATCCTAGTGGGCTTATCAGAATTTAGAGCTATTGAAAATCAGAAATTCACCTGGGGCCACATTGGGGATTTAAAAACTATTGATATAGCCAACTAATATGACTTAACCTTGAAAAATTTCAGGCCAAAATTCTTTCTTTCTTTTTTGATCCAGAAATCTTGGCACTGCAACCCAAAATTCATCTAATTTAAATTAGCATTTGGCAAATTTTAAGCCCAGTTTTTTGAAAGGCTCTGTCCCTACATCTAGGCCAGTGGTTCTCATCTGAGAGTGCTCTCCTGCCTACTTCCAGGGGATCGACCTTCCCCTTCCTTCTCCGCCCTTCCCTCACCCTCACCCTCACAAACCAAAGAATTTATGCCCCCTGCAGGTCAGTAATGCTGAGGTTGAGAATCCCTATTCTAGGCCATTCTGGTTCACACTGTGTGGTTCTGGTCAGGCATTCCATCAAGGCTTCTCTGTCTTCTCAGTAGCATTTCAGTTCTGCCTCCGGCATCAAAGACTCAGAGACTCCTCTTTAGGTGTCTTCATAACTTACTGACACAGTCCCTTGGCAGGGATGCCACCTCTAAAAACAATCTAGCATTTGCCCAAAGGTCAACTGAGGTTTGATTTGAGGGGGATGTCTAAGGGAAATTTTGCCTATTCATTCTTCTAGAGTCTCTAAAATCTTTCCCTGCATTGAGTAGAATGAACAAAGAAACAACTAAGTCAACATCCAAACATTTCCCAATTTAGGTGGTGGCATGATAGCCTCCTGGGATGGGGAGAGTTAATGAAAGAGAACGGTAGAGGGCCATGTAAGCATTGGGATAATGATGAGTTAAGGTTTCTCTTGTAGCTTTTTTTGCGGTGTTATTTAGGAAGCATTTATATGATGAGTAGTTCTGTGACTTCATACATCTTTAGTATAACTATATATCCTGCAACCCAGCAGCGTGGAGTTCCTGAGAGAGGCAACACAAGGAAGA
>NW_006286246.1:1541774-1544799 GCF_000327345.1 Myotis davidii | reverse complement strand
CAGGTGACACAGAACCACTAGACCAGAGCCAGCCTAAAACTTCAGCTCTCCCCCTTCATCCCTTTCCCAGCTGCTCACTCGGCTCAGATCCAAAGCTCTCTTAAAGGAAAGGTACCCCAAGTCCCAAGTGTTCCCTTCCAGGGAAGGCAGATGAATCTGGAGTTTTCTGTACCCTGCAGGGTACCCTGCAGGATGGAACAGGTGAGCACGGGGCCAGGCAGCCCCTCCCAGAAGCCCACATGCAGAGTTTGGGTTGAAGGGACAGGAAGAATTTGGGTGGCATCAACATTCGAGGTGAGGACTTTCATTACTTACTGCTTTTCATATAAATATGCCAGAAACACAGTACCTGGAAGTGAAATTAATCTCTTCCTGGAATATAGTAGCTGGAAACAAAATTAATCTCCTTTCAATGAAGTTGGCTGCTTCCTTTTACCAGGAAGCCAGTGTCAGCGAACGGAAGCCTGTTGGAGTGCGCAGTTGCAGTGACTAATTAAACCCAGATGCCTGCCTCTTAATTGGTTTTGATCTGTCTTTTACCTTGAATCTTTCTATAGGATTTAATAATGTAAGACAACCCTCCTCCTGAGAATGTGAGCAGGGTAGAAATGATAAATAACAGGTAAAAAGAAGAGATATGAAGCTTTAAAGTTGATGCCATTTTAATAACATGATACTAATACAGAGAGCCTTTGCTAACTGTGGAATGAGTAACTAAATAAGGGAATCATTTGAGTATCTTGTCTAGGGCGGTGGTGGTTCCCATAGATATGAAAGGCCCAGCATTCCTTTCTTTCTCGTTGGCTTTGCTCATCCGTCATGGACTTGACATTCTCCGTGTCCTTTATGCCTCTTCTCCCTTCTCCAAATCTGCTTTTACCCTGCCTAAGGCTTGATAATCTCAAAACAACAAACAAACCTAAAATAGGTTAATTCCTTTGCAAAAAAGTATGCCCCTTGATTGGCCCTATGCTGTTGTAAACTAGACCAGGCATTACAGGAGGGCAGAGTCCGTGTTCAGACCCTTGACTTCTGAGCTGATTGGTTTTAAAGGTGCCACTGTGGACGGGGCCCTCCCCTTCCTGTCCTTAGTGTCTTCCCTTTCCATTAATTCTTTTCTACCTGCCACAGGAACCTTAGGGATTAACCCATCTCTGTTTAGTCTAGTGCTTTTCCTATAATGGCTTCCAAAACCATTTGAAGTTAAGCTCTGGCCATTGTTACTTAAGCAGAGTGAAGTCACACTAATTTGGATCTCCTGGTTATTCACCTTCAGTTAACTAAAGTATCATCTTTTGTCAGATGCGCAGAAAGGGTTTTCTAAGTCAGCATTTCCTAGAGTGTGCTTTTTGGAACACTGATCCTATTAGATGCTGGAAAAGACAGTTTTACCATCAAATAAACAACGTTTGGAAATCACTGTTTATTGTGCTTTGCTCATAAGAGGTCCAAAATGCACATATTTGGTATGTTACAGTCTCAGAGAATTCTTGCAAGTTAAAATTTATTTAAGTTTAACTCTGGGTTCCCCAAATGTATCCAACTAAACTTCCTCCTAATATATCTCACCATATCAACTAACAACATTGTACCCAACACCATTAAAAATGAGATTCTGGGAGAGTTAACCTACCTCAGAGCTGAAGAAGAAAAAACTCAATAAGGATGAAGACTAGAAGGGTTCTCCCAACTGAAGAGTTTTGAACCTCTGATGAGTAAGAGATGCCACTGGGAAAAACCAGTGATCTCTGTAACATTTTCTCTGCAAAATGACCTTCTTTAAAACCATGCTCTGAGAACCAAACATGAAATAAGCGGTGTCAGATAATTTTATCAGAAATTTAATAATTGGCCTGCTTCTAAATGTCCATTTTTATTCATCATAAAAATTCATGTGTTCTTAGATTTTCCCCAGAAGAAAGTCTTAGAAACTACCCCGTCATTATTATTATCTACTAGAGGCCCAATGCACAAAATTCGTGCAAGGGCCTTGGCCCTTGCATCCTCGGCCAGCCCTCCAGCCCCGGCTTCATCCGGAAGGTTGTCTGGATGGTTGTTCTGCTGTTCGGTCTAATTAGCATATTAGCTCTTTATTATATAGGATTCCTGCATTCACATTAAGTGCTCTTTGTTTCTGGGGTCAGTTATCCTCAAGTGAGAACTTCCCGGCCTGTAGACAGGGTTACAGTGGGCTCGTAAGAAATAGTCCTTCAGGGAGCAAGTGGTTTGAAGGGACTGACGATGTTCTTTCTATCACCCATGGATGTTGCTAATTAACAATGGAGATTATTGAATGCAAAGCAAGCCCACTGAACTGGCAATGCCTGGTGATCATGAACATGAATTTGGAGTCAGACATTCAAAGTCCAGTTTCATCCCCTGCTACTTCTGTGATCTTGGGCGCTGTTCTTAGCTTCTCTGAGCTACTGTGTTCTATCTGAGACAGAGGGAAGACGAGAGGCGCTCACCTGTGGGAGCACGGGTGAGGACTGAAGGAGTGTCTGCCTGTATTAGTTCCCCAGGGCCGCCATAACAACGCAGCCCAGATCCAGTGGCGTAAACAGCAAAAATGTCTTGTCTCCCAGGTCTGGAAGCTGGAAGTCTGAGGTCAAGGTGTTGGCCCTTCTGAGGGCTGTGAGGGAGAATCTGCTCCAGGTCTCTCCTCGCTTCTGGCGGCCTTGGTTTATAGATGGTGTCTCTCCCCCTCCTCCCTCCACCCCCGTCTCTTCATATCATCTTCCTTCTAGGCATGTCTGTGCCTAAATTTCCCCTTTTATAAGGGCACTATTTATATTGGGTTAGGGCCCACCCTAACATCTCAACTTCATTAACTGTAAAAACTCTACCTCCAACTGGGATCACACTCTGAGATTCTGAGGGTCAGGAGCCCAACTTCTCTTTTTTGGGGGAATACAAGTCATCCCATAACAGTGCCCAGGAGATGCTAATAACACAGCAGATGGTAAGCACATGTTGAATTTCATTAATTATTACTAGGCTAATCTTTACAAAATTTGATATTTGA
>NW_006286246.1:1539770-1541748 GCF_000327345.1 Myotis davidii | reverse complement strand
AAATGGAAAGATTTAAGATATTTTTCTTTGCTTCTTTCCAGCAGTCTCTTGCTGGATGCTCTCTGTCCCAGACATAGATCCCCACTTTCTGGGCAGCTTGCGTGAGGCGGGCGGGGTAATGCAGGAGAGGTCTCTGTGCTGACTCACTTTGCGGCTTCCATCCAGAGGTACTCTTTCTCCTAGCTCGGGACCTTCTTTTGTAGTCATTATCTCCTGAATGCAGTAGACAGGCTGTGAGACTACTGGTTTACCTGTCAGGACCCCTCTTGTAAGGGAATCTTCCAAGGCCCAGGGAGAGACCTCCAACAGCTATTCACATCGACATGTATTTTTGTAAAATTGGCAGAAATAAAATATTTAACCCCAGTCACTTAAGACCACTGTCTCTGTACTCCCCACCTTCTCCTCGGCTACACTTTCCCTCATCCAGAGTCATTGGAGTAGCCCTGGAAATTTTTATAAAAAGACTTTATTGTTTTAGAGCAGTTTCAGGTTCAAATCTTTGTGCAAAGATTTTCTCTACACCCCCTGTCCCTACACAGGCACAGCCTCCCCCACTATCAACATCCAAGTGCATACTTGTAGTAACCAATGAATCTACACTGACACACCATAATCACCCGAAGCCCGTAGTTCACATGAGGGTTCACTCTTGGTGTTGTGCATTCTGTAGATTTGGACAAATGTGTAGTGATAGGTATCCACCATCCTGGCATCATGCAGGAGAATGTCACTGCCCTAACATCCTCTGGGGTCCACCTAGTCTTTCCTCCCTCCTCCCAGCACCTGCATCCACTGACCTTTCTACTGTCTCCATAGCTCGGCCTTTTCCAGGAAGTCATATAGCTACAATGATACAATATGTAGCCTTTTCATTGGCTTCTTTCACATAGTGACATGCATTTAAAGGTTCTACCATGTCTTTCATGGCTTCATAAATCATTTTTTTTAATGCCAAGTAATAGTCCATTGTCTGGACGGACCACCGTTTATCCAGTCACCTACCGAGAGCATCTTGGTTGCTTCTGATTTTGGTATTTATGAATAAAGCTGTATAAAGCCCTGGGCAATTTTGCAATAACTCGAAGTGAAGGTGAGGTAGGAGTACATTTACCTTGGGTGCAGTGGGATACACGGTGTGATTCACAGTCACTTCCATGTCGTTGAGCATCGCTAGCTATCCTGGTGCAGGAACACTCTGGACATACTTGCACCACTCACTGTGCCACCTCATGGCCCTGAGGTTTTGGGTGGAGGCCTCCCTGCAGTGTGTTCTTCGCCTGTTCCCCGAAGTGGGAGGGAGTGGGGAGGAGAAACGAGGTTTGACATGTATGGGACCAGAGGCCAGTTGGTGAAAATTTCATTAGCTGTGTGACACTGAAAGTGGGAAATTTGGTTCTTAGCAAACCTACTCAAATGGAAGTTCTCTCTGGTCAGGAATATATCCATTAATGCAGCATCTCTCTATCAACTGTGCCAGACGGAAGACTAAACTATCTTTCCGTTCTATATGTAGACTATATGCAACTCTTTTGTTTTAAGAAGAGGTGATTAAAGAACATCCAGCCGAAAAATAAAGGAAAAGAGTCTTATTGAGCTATGTTATTTATTTAATAAAAATATTGGTCATTGTTAGACTTCTATGCTCTGTGTGGTATTTGTCAGTTTCAATTGTATTTTTTTTTGAGATTTCTTTTCTCAATTATATATTAAATACACTCCCATACTAATTCTACATTCACAACTTTGTATTTTTTTCTTAAAAAGAGACTATAAGATTATAGATTCTTCCAGCCCACAGAGGTTAGATCTTTCCATGCCCCTTGGCTTTTTAAATCTTAAGATCTGACTGCTTCTTGTGGCATCTGACCAGTTCTTTTTGGCACATTCAGGTCATTTTCATACCCAGTAATAAAGTGAGTATTATTATTCGAGGCTCTTGACTCGCAGAGAAACTAATGATGGCAATGTTTTAAAG
>NW_006286246.1:1500201-1537701 GCF_000327345.1 Myotis davidii | reverse complement strand
TAAAGCAGCAGCCATGCATTTCAGTAGCTCACAAGTGTGTGGCTCAACAACCTGGGCTGGACTGGGCAGGCAGCCTCCGCTGTGTTTCAATGTTTCAGTTCAGCGGAGCATGGTCTTCATAGGTATTCATAAAATGTTGTGTGGTTAGAAGGCTTCATGGAGGGGCTGAGCCTGGAGCTGTCTCTGAAAGATGTGGTGGGTTTGAACAGACGGGTGAGGGCCTTCTGGGGGAGGGGCAAGCATGAAGGAAGGAAACACAGAGTGAACGGAGATGGGGTGTTGGTGATGGAGTGGGAACCAGTCCAACTAGTGAATGATGACTCTGGGGTGGTGTGGCTAAGGTGGTTGGGTATGGCCAAGCTTTGGGAAGACTGGATCGCAAGAGGATTTCAATTCTGAGGTGGAAGGAAATAGCCATGGAAGGCTTGCGAGCATGTAGGTGATAAAGGAGAACCATGGCATTGTATTAGATGACGAGGACTGTGGGAGGAGGTGGAGGCTGCCCACCCACTGGAGAGCGTGGCTCCGAGAAGGCCCACCCTGGAGTGATCACCACAGGAACCAGGAGGTGGATATGTAAGCCAACTTGTAAGGTGAGGCAGAAAGATGTGCTGACGGTGATCAGATGTGGGAGGGTAGGGGACATGTTTATAAAAGGAGGTCCTTTATGGCAGCATCTCCTAAAGGTGTTCTCTGTTCCATAGTATAATCATTGTTACTGTTGATTAAGTTCTGATATCATCATAACGATGGTCAAAGATATAAACCCCAGGTATTCAGAAGGAAGGGACTTAATACAGGGGAATACTAAGCTTTCAGAGAGACAGGAGGTTGTGGTGTCTCAGGAAATGATCAGATGCAACTGCCTCCAACACAGATGGTGGTTCACTGAAAAGTCCCATGTTTGCCAAAGCCCTGACTTGCCCCCCCACCCCCCTTCCGCCAACTGCCGGAGGAGCAGTATTGTGATGACGGCTTCTCTTTGCCTTCCAAGCCGCGGTGAGCGCTCCTCCAGGGTGGAATCTGACTGGGTGCCCTGCAGGCAGAGGGTCTAGCTGTAGGTATTAGACTCCAGCTCCACAAGATGGGGGTCCAGGAGGAAATGGTGCTGAGCAATCAACAGCCCACCGGACTCATGTGGATCCTTCCTTCCTCTCAAGTCCAATGCCAACTCCTGCAGAGATCCCTGCCCTATTTTACAAGACTCCTTTGAGCAGAGTTTGGTTAAAATCTCCTCTTGGCACTCCCATAATCAGTTGCAAAGAATAATTTAATTTAATTTTATTTTAAAGACCACTCAGCAGTTTTTATTCTTGTTTTCTATTATGGAGCAAGACTGGATAAAAAATTACGGTGAAATAACTTATTGATTTGCAGGTAGACTCACTTGTACTTGCCTTATATATTTTTTTCAGCATATATATCTATACATTTATCAAATAGTGATGGGAATGTATAACTTGCTAGTTAATTGAATCCCCAACTCCTCAAGCATGTGTTGCAACATCAAAACACATACAGAGATGGGATCTCTTGTTCAAAAATACTTTTAAAGAGCTCAATAGGCACTCTCTAAAATAAAGTTCATAAAAAATCAAGAGAGGTAAATTTCTGGGGTGTATTCTTGAGTCCATTTTGCTGTTTTGTTTGTCAAGATTGCTCAGTGGTCATTCTTGAACTGCCTCACCAACACTTATTCTCTGTTCTTTCATTCTGCAAACATTTATCAGGGTCTGTTGTATGCCAGAGATTATGTTAGAAGGGGGAAGATAAAGATATGGCCTTGACTCGTCTTTAATGTGAAGTACTCCCATTTAAATTCATCTTCCTCACCACTTCAACATTTCTGTGTGTATTCTCCTGTCCTTTTCTGTGAGATAGAGTAGATGGGTTGGTTATATGCTAGGCTGGAAGAATAGATTCCTGTTGAGTGGGACCCATGAGGGTGGGTCCTGCTAGACAGACAATGGCCATGATCCCAGATTTTGGTCTATTGGTTTAGAGTCTTCCTCTCATAGCTGGTCTCCACTCAGGACACTATGTCCAAAGGCTCCCCCACCACTCCCCCACAGCCTTGCATTTCGGCACATGAATTTTTTGTTTTCAATTCTTAACCATAAGGTTACTTCTCATAGCAACCAGGTCTAGTACGTAGGTTTTTAAGCTTAACAAGAGTATCTCTTTTTTTTAAAAAAAATAAAAGATTTTGTTTTCAAGTGAATGATACACAAAAGAGATATGCTTAGAGCCTGGGGTCCTGGAAGTCTTGTCCAGCCCCTGCCTCCTCCTCCAAGGCAGCTCTTGAGGAGGCCCTGAGCGGGGTGTGAAAGCATGGGGTGTGGAGGGAAGATTTACATGGAGCACTTAGGTGTGGGTTTTCTTTCTTGGAGTCATTGGCTAAAACACTTAATTCCTGAGAATCTTACTTTCTTCATGTTTATACTTTTTCTATAAAATAATATTGCCTTACCTGTTCATACCTTATCTCTTTTTTTTAATAAGGTCCTTTTTCTTTTAAAAAAATATATTTTATTGATTTTTTACAGAGAGGAAGGGAGAGAGATAGAGAATTAGAAACATCGATGAGAGAGAAACATCGATCAGCTGCCTCCTGCACATCCCCTACTGGGGATGTGCCCGCAGCCCAGGTACATGCCCTTGACCGGAATCGAACCTGGGACCCTTCAGTCCATAGGCTGACGCTCTATCCACCAAGCCAAACCGGTTTTGGCAGGGTCCTTTTTCTAGGGAATAATTTTTAAAAAGTGAAAATTCTCTGCAAAAGAGAGAAGTTTTGCAAATGCTAATTGCTGCATTCAGATTACAAGCACTTCCCTGAATTCGATCAATATTTGTTGATTTTTAAAAGTGTTTTAACAAAGGTATGGGTGCCTATAATTATTTTTAGCTACTGTACATATTTCCCATTGTCACCTTTTAAGTAAACAGTTCCCAAGGCTGGTGTATTAAGCAAAAACAATATAAATGTGAATAGCAACTCATGTTAAATGAGAAATGGGTGCACACTATGGTGTATTTTGTGCTTTCTCTGTGGGATGCTTTGAAAGCATATTGCTGACTGAAAAATAAAAGGTGTTATATTTGTCTTTATTTTTCATGTCCTATATCTGAAAGCTGTACCCAAAATGCCCAAAGACCAGGATAATGGAGGTTCATTTATGTATTCAGTCCTTTATGCCCTGCCATAGAATTCAATGGGTGAATGTATTTTGCATGATTTTCCCATAGAGCATGCTGTGTTTAATAGCATCTGGCACATCTCGGAGAGCCCCACTGCATATCATGAGGTGTTTAAATCGTATTGAATACTTTATAAAAGCAATTTCCATTCTGTTGTGTTCTTTTTGCAGATGGTGATCTGGAACAGTTAACGTGATAATACTCTTTACTTTACTTATTTGTGACTTATCACTGTTGTAGATGAAGAAACAACATTTACGGATCACTGTTTTTATTCCCTGGTTTTGAGGCTGACTTCTCCTTAGACAATACCCGGGATTTCACATTTAGGTCTCTAGTGCCAAATGGAAGCCAGCAGTTGTGTACGTGGACTTGATTTGTATCTGTAATAGTCAAGTAAAGCGCTTGATTTAATAATGACTGGTACCTACAGAGACCAATGAACTTGATTCTTCAGGTAATGGAACCAACACAAATACCCTTTGAAGACGTGTCTGTCTTACCCAATTTCAAATGCCCATGAGTACTCACTTATTCAACGGACATTGAGCAAAGTGGTTGACTCTGTGGGGCTGCACGGTGAATAAGACACACTCCTGGCTTTCGGGGGTGACATAATCAAGCAAGGAGGAGTTATTCCACACTAACAAATATTTATCAAATGTCTTCTTTGTGCCAGGCATTGTATTATTCAAGACAGTACAATGATATTTTATTTAGAATATTTCAAGGTAACTCACAACATATCCAATTTGAAGCTTGAAGGGGGGTGGGGGGATTGAGACTTTGAAAGTCACTGTGGTAGACTCAATAGCCTTAGTTGTCCAATAGCCCACCAAATAGAGTCTACATTGCTAAACTAGGCATCCTGGTCGGTAAGCCAACCACTATACCTTAACCTATTCAACAGTCATTTACCAAAGACATCTCTAACTTCCTGCTTTCAAGATGTAGAGGCTGACGTTTTGAGCTGGGGGAGAGAAATAAAACCAATATGTTATGTTTCTTCTAATTCATTGAAAGGAATATGGAGATATTTACATTTGAATGGTAGTCTCTTTAAATCTTACTACGTATATATTCACATACCAAGTTAAGTGCTAAGATGCTTTATAAGTATAAAGTGTAACCATATCACAAATATGCACACACATTTTAATATAAGTTTACGTGTATCTATAGCTCTCAAATGTCTGCTGTTAGGTTCTATAGCCAGGTGTTTACTGAGTTTGTGCAGCAGAGAATAGAGAAGAAAAAAATCTGTCAACATTCATCCATTTGTTCACTTCATCATTTAGTCTTTAAATAATATTTATGCACTAATTCATATAAATGTTTAAAGAGTGTCTATTATGTACTAAGTACTGGGTGTTGGAAAGAGAAATGAATTAGGCAGCATCCCTACCCTCAAGTGCATGAAAATTAATGCCTTTAATACAATGTGATAAGAGCTCTGCTGAGGTAAGCAATGGATAGAGTGCTTTCATGGAAGCTGGGAGACGACTTCTGCCTTCGGGGCCTGGTAAGTGGTGGTGACTATATGAGTGAAGCTACTTCAGAAGAGGGGATGGTAGACATGAGACAAATCAGATATCTCCAGGGAAATAGCAGGAGTGGGAGGGCTTGGGTGAGGGCACTATGGCTCAGTGTGTACATGAAGGCTCATAGGCCCAAAGGCTCTCTCTGGTGTGGCTGAGGAGGGTCATTTGATTAGAGTGTAGATGATTAGAGATGATGGGCCAGAGATGAGAGGCCAGATCATGAAGGGTGTGTGTGTGTGTGTGTGTTTGTTTGTGTGTGATGTTGAAGAGTTCGGGCTCCAAGCAGTACTCTAGGCAATGGAGCGCCAACAAAGGGTTTTAATCAGTTCCATAATCATACCTTCACTGTATAATGGCGCCTCTGGTAGTAGTGCCAAGGATAGATTCAAAGGGGTCCATTTGCAGACAAGAATTTAGTCAGGAGATTCTGATGAAAGTGCAGTTAGTGAAGAGGGTCCAGAAATGAGGGACTTTAGAAAAGGGGGCATTATATTGGGGTGAGTTGAATGGGGAGTGGGGGTGAGGGAGAGGAAGGTTGTTAGGATGAATGCCAGATTTTGGAAAACCAGTGGGATGCAGTGCCATACTTACCAGGGAGAGAAATGGGAAGAGAAATGGTATTTGGCTGCAGATGATGCGTTTAGTTTTGTTTCTGTTGAGGGTGAGGTAATTTTGGACTACGTGGAGGGGCATCCTGGGGGCAGTTTTTGGAATGTGTGACTCGCTGTCCCAGGCAGATGGGAACACGACGATGAAAAGAGCATGAGTTCCTATGAAGAATTCACAATCCACTGGAGGAGTCAGCGTCCACACTCCAGAACAGTGCACGCCAAGGCTAACCCTGAGCTGAGACAGAAGACATTCCACTTGTCTCTCTGCTTCCATCCTCTCCACAGCACTCATCCTCCTGGAAATGCTGTCTCCAACCCTGGCTGAACTATGGGTCACATATTCAATTATGTCCCTTCCCAGGTAAAAATCCCTATGATGGCTCTCAGTTACCCATGGGGTAACTCCCACACTGCTCAGCCTGTCTGTCAGTGAGAGCTCCTCAGGGCTCATGTTCCACACCCTCTTACACACCGATAGTTGGATCCAGTCCACTCCACAGGCGGCCACTGTGCCTGCGAGCTCACATTCCTGAACTTGGCTAATATGTTTTCTTGGCTTGGGCAGGTGTCCCCAGCTGCTCTGTGAGGTAGTTTTGATCACCAATACTCAGCCTTGACCTCCGCTGCATCTGGAATAATGACTCCATAATAGGAGAATAGATGATGAGGAGTGGATACTGGAGGACCTGGGTTCTAGTCTTGGCTTAATGCTTTCCAAATCACATGGTCTACAGTCAATCACTAAGTGTCTTTAGAATAGATTTCTTCATCCGTAAAATGGAGGCGAAAATGCTCTTATAGTTTTCCCTGGGAGATGGAGAAGTTCAGAGTGATAAATAGACATAAAGTAACTTGTAAATGAAGTGCTTTATAAATGTATTTTATATAGACATTTCACTTTAGGCACCGAAGTGTCTATTTCTAAATAATAAGACAAAATGTACAATTAATGGTATCTTTCAATTGCAAACCTTTTTTCTTCCTGAGAAATTTTTGATGAATATATACTGCAAATCGGGAGGTGCCATCTATCACCAACCTACATCGATCACTTACATTGTACTTGGTGCCCTGCTAGGTACTGAAAATTTATCATTTATTCTCTCCTTTTGGAGATGGTGTATTTGTATGTCACAACTGCCGGGGCTACAAATTATGTTCTCTTATATTTCAGGGAAATTCAATTTTATCTCAGATTCCATAACTAACTTTTACTTAGGTTTGGCTGCACAATGGGTAATAGATAATTTCTTGTACTTTTGCTGGATAGTCCTCAAATATTTATGATCCGTTATTCTTCTCTCCATGGTAATTTGATGGCACTTGGAAGATCCCTCAGTGAGGAGGCTGCAGCCGGAATGACGGTGATGAGTAGCTCCTTTGACATTCGCATTAAACTTTTTATCTGCTGTCCATGCATCTGCAAAAGTGAACGCACTAACATGGGGGGAGAAGCGAAAATGGGCTACTTTGCAGATACGCATTTGAATGTGTCATCTGGAATGCAAGTCCTCATTGGGCCTGGATGGCTGCTGTAAACTTTCCTTGTTCCTCTGATCAACCAGAGCTGTTGCATCTGAAATAGTTCTTTTTTCTTTTGTATATTTCTGCACCAGCAAATACACAAAATGCTTGCACATCCCCACTTTCTGAAAAGCCCATATTTTATCCCTCATTTCTACCCCCTAAGCACTGACCTTTAGCTGCAAACATCACTTAACAACATTAATAGCGGTGCTTATGTTACTACTGCCATTGGTATTTAGCAAACATTTCACGCATCAGGTTCTGTGCAAAGCTCTTTACTCACATTATCTCATTTATTCTTCAGAACATAGGTTGGTAAGAACAACTATATTAATTGACAGGGACTGTGGTATCCTTGTTTTGCTGGTTAGGAAAGTGAAGCATGGAGAAGTTAAATAATTTGGCTAAGGTCACCCACCCAGCTTGTGACAGGGCGAAGTCTAAAACCCAGGACTCTCCGATTCTAGAAACTGGACCTCAACACCGATTCCCACCGTCTCCTGAGGTTTTGCTTCCTGCTTACATTTCTCCTTGCAAACCCACCCTACCCTTCAAAGAATTATGCATTAGTTTACAGGACATGTTTCTTCTCTCTTCTCATATCCTCCCCTCTGCCCAGTTCAATCCCAACATGCAACACTTGAAAGCAAAGTGTCTGAACTGGAGGGCTTTGAATGTGTGACCAGGAGTGATGAGGGGCCTCCTTTACCCTGGGGGCTGGCAGGCCTGTCCTGGGGTGGCTGGTGGGTCTGGCTAACACTGGCTGTGAGCAGCCCTGGTTTGCCTGGTGATGTACATAGATACGCATGTCATTCTGTGTATGTGATGTGATAAAAGGTTGGGGGCCTGGTAGGGCCTATGGGAAGCCTGTCTCCTCCAGGGAGACTTCAGAGAGGTTCGGCTGCTCAGATCTCAGCATTATATTCTTTCTCACTGACTCAGCTCTTCAAGGATCATTGTTCACGTTCACTGATCTTTCTAGAATCTGAGTGGTGACTTCAATTAGAGTAAAACTTCCTGAGGGCAGTGCGAGGCACATGGGAGTTGCTTGTGGGTAGGCGAGCATTAGAAATAAATAAGCAAGTAAGCTTTTGCCCTGTACAATGACCTGTTATTATCTTGTGACTAGGTTTCCAAGTCAAACTGAAATAGAAAATTGAAGTAATTATCTGGACAATTTAGCAAGAAAATAGTGGCAGGCTAAACCCTCCAGATAATGTGTGACTGGTTCCCTGATCACTTCGATGAGGGGGATCTGAACCGTGTTTGCACACCTGGTCCTATATCCAGGGTGTTCCCTAAAATGTCTGTGCACTTTAACAGCTGGTAGCTCAGTTTTGAAAGTGAAATGCATGTGAATAAACACTGCCTTTGTCATGATTCAAAGTGTGTGTATGCGTTTTGGGGGACACCCTCTATTAGGACACAGTCAGCCCTGCGGGAGAGGGATCTGCTTCTTTATCCAGAGAATTCCTCCAAGTCCTTTGGGCAGCCTGGCCCCTGGCGGTCCAGTACACGGTACAACCATGCGTCACCCTGTCTGCAACTCCCCTTGACCACGCTGTTGGGGAACCAGGTAGCCATCTGAAAACAGACCCGTGCGCTCCTCGAAGGAAATGTTCACATGTGGGGAGTATTGCAAAATGGCACGAGCGACACTCCACGTGGCCTGGATAAAATGCTTTCTTTACGGAACCATCTCAGGGGCAACAGTCGTCTGTCCAATTAAGGCACCAAAGACCATGTCACCAATAGCAGCAAAGGACACGGGACGACACGGAGGCATCTCTTTCTCCCTGAAGGCAGGCTCTTTTGTGCTGGAGACTCCATAGGTGGGAGGCACAAAGGGAGACAGCTCAGCACGCGGGCTCTTCCATTCGGGGAAGAACGGCAGGGGGTGTGAGAGAGGGGCCCGAAGGGAAGGAGACAACCTTGCGCCTATTTCTCAGGAACACACAGACCCAGCCTCTCTCCGTGTAGCCGTTTCCATCCCCACGCACACTTCCCTTCCTGCCCACACCTGCGCTCGGGTATTTCCTCTTGGATTTCTCAGTTCAGTCTGTGGGTGTTGGTACAAGCCAAAAAGATCCTTCCCGCACTTAATAAATCCAGAAGAGGAGGGATGTGGGGGCTTATAAATATCTAATAGCCACCTCTGGGTAACACTTAGCCATTTTAACTCCCTGAAAGTGATGTTATTTTGAGGGTCTCCAATTGTAAGATCATGGAAGGAGCCCCGCGGAGGCTGTGCAAATGGAAGGGGGTAATGCATTTAACATGGCTTTTCTTCGGACCACTCTTTCATCAACTATTGATTTGATTGCAAAAGCCTTTAGTCAGGGCAGGAATTCCACTGGTAACAATTAAATTTTCAAGAGCTGGGCTTGTAGGAGAGATGAGGGGGCCGGGGGCGGGAGGGGCTGCCGGGGCAGCGGGCTCCTCAGATGTTAATGACTCTGTTAGAGTTACATGAAATTAACAGAAATGAGATCTATGGTTATTGAAGAGCCTCCTTTCTAGTGAGAGGAGCCATTTGAGTATAACGATTGGGGATTATGGGTCACTGGAGCCTTTTAACTGTTCATTCGCTGCCTGACTGACCGCTGGGCGGATGCGGTCCATTCAGGATATTGTGGAGCGACGCCCGTTCCCTTTCTTTTGGGTTCCTTTACCCAATTTTCCGCATCACACCGCAGTGCGGGCCAGTGTGGGGATTTATATTTTCCAAAGTGAGGTTTACTGAAACGAACGGTTCTTGCAAAGTGTGCAGTAATTAACTGTTTCCCCCTATTTATCTCGATTTCTGTCTAAAAGACCTTTTCCCCCATTTCCGTAGAATCTAATTGGAATGTAGTTTCAGCGTTTCCTTCCTACACAGGCCCCAGTGACTCTAAAAGGTTACCTCACTCTGCACGTGCATTATCTCCAAGTAGAGGCGGGGACGTTCAGAGAACAGCAACATTTAAGACAATAGCGTGCAGCTCCAGGGACTGACGGGGTCTTTTTCTTCCTATGGAAACATTTTGTATGCTAATGTGCTTCCGACTCTCTCCTGCTAACTCCGGCACTGGCTGCCGAGTAGGGTAGCCCAGGTTCCATGGGAAAAGACATTCTCTGCGAGTAATGGGGTGAGAAGTGGCAAGAATGCAATGGGGCTGCGTGTGATGAAGACTTGACAGGAAGGAGTTAAAACCCCGTCTATTGTCTGAGGCACGCTTAGTGTTAGGAAACTGGGGCGCGTAGATGAATTCACTGGGGGCCAACCATTTGATTTCTCTGCCTGCCGCTTGGCACGGGAGGGAGTGAAATCGTCGCTGTGTTTATAGCAGACGGTGGGATCATGTTCTCTTTTGTAGGAATTCAAGCCCATCGGGTAATTTATGGAGAGCCAAGCCGAATGAAGCCCAGACTGTGAAGGGGAGGTGGTGGAGTCAGTGCAGGGCCATGCCATGGGTTTTAGGGTCACAGTGGTGCTGGTGCCATGTGCCATCCGTTGGGTGGGTGGCCCGCGTTCCCTGGGAGAGAAATGTGTGCAGAGGCTGCTGTTGCTTTGTGCCATGGGTCCTCTTTTCTACTTTTCGCTCGGACGTAGCCCAGGAAAGCGTGGCTGCTCTGGAGACCGGGCGGGCTCCTGGACGGTGCCCTTGGTGGTCACCACTCCCTGACCTCACCGTGCTGGATTGGACTGTGGATCCGCCACCAGCCTGTGACTTTATGTGCACGTACTCAGGGTCAGTAATTCAGGTAGCGCGGGGAAAGCTGGGTGTTTTTACATAAATAGTAAAGGGTTTTAAATGCTTGTTGTGCCAAAATGCCCACCACATAGTAGATGTGAGACGGCCAACGTTAAACTGATGAATCAAGGCAGATGGGGGATGGGGGGGGTTCAGTTCTCAGGGGCTGTATCAGGAAGTGCCAGGGCCTGAGGGGAAGGTCGCTGGCAGGATGCTGCTGGTGTTCACTGCCTCCCCCATAGGCGATGCTATTTCAAATAGAAGCGCCTCACAAGGGAGTTAGGTGTAAGCAGCTCTCCTTGCCGGGGACCAAGGAAACCTCCCTCAGGCGGGGGCTTGGGGCCCTGCTTCGGGATCCACAGGCTTGCTCTAAACAGAGCGTTTTGGATCCACAGATCTGTTTTAAACAGTGTGCTTTGGAGACCGAGGTGGAATGCAGACCCACTGCTGGGGTGAGGCAGCAGTCATAATAATAGTATCATAGTTATAATAGTGATATTATTGTTCTTAATTTTAAAACCGCAAATGATATTTTGGAATACTGTTGTTTTTTTTGGAATGGCTTAGACAAAAATAACAATCAGATAAGCTTTGTGGTAGATGAGAAAGATGTTATGTATATAAATATATAAAAAATGTGTTTTCATTTAAAAAATGTGTTTTCTGAGTTCATTAGAGTCTCTTTTAATGCACACTAAATATATACATAACAATCCTGCTATGGCGCCTATTTTCAAACCCAGAATTTGTTCCAGTGCCATTGGAATATTAGGAAGCCAGGTGAACACAAAGTGGATCTCATTTATGTTGGCTTGTGTGTGATCTCGTCAGAGAGAAAGGCTGGGTGAAGGCAGAAAACTACAGCCCTGAACCAAGCTTCCTCAGGGAGGACTGGACCCCCAACCCCGCCACGCCTGTGGACCCTCACAGGAGTTTCACTCATTTGGGACCTTACCCAATAACAAGGATGTGTTCCCCTCCCTTTTTTTAAACTTTATTCACGTCTTATAATTGATGTCTGATGAAAGAAAAAAATGATTCTAGAATTCTATTGTCTTAGGATGGCAACTGTAACGTAAATGCTACTTTTTCCCAGGCCTATAATGGATATTTAAGTTTCCCTGACTCAGTGACAACTACTAATCTTTATTAGCTCTCAAGCACAGAACAAATTAATAGATTTTATTATTGTTCCCATAGCTTAACAATTCCACAAGCAATACATTTTCTCTCTGCATGTGATTCATTGCCTCAAGCCAGAGGATAGCAAGGAAAGTATCTACAATTAAGAGATATGTCTGGGGTCTGGCTGCTGTTGGGGATTATTGGGTGGTGTGCCCAAGGGTATAGCCAACACAGTGGTGAAGATGCCCCATCTTTCCAGAGGTCAGCCTTTACTCAAGGCTAAGGAATCACCTAATATTAAAAAACTAGAGGCCCAATGCATGAAATTCATGCAAGAGTAGACCTTCCTTCCCCCAGCTGTCAACACCGGCTTCCCTCTGGCACCCAGGACCCAGGCTTCCCTCGCAGTCCTGGCTTTGTCTGGAAGGTCATCTGGAAGGATGTACAGTCTAATTAGCATTTATGCTTTTATTATTATAGATGTAAAATGGAAGCTTTTCACCCAAATGAAATATATAGCAAACCCCAATATAGGAAAGTTTTTGGAAACTGTGTGGGCAGTCGTAGTTGGCAGACCCTGGGGGAGCGTGGCCCCTCCCCTCCCTTGCAGAAATGCTTGGCACACTATACAGTACATGAAGGCACATGCCTCAAGGATCTGCCAGCTACCTCAGTTCACCGTGCGTGATGAGCCACACCTGTGCACAGGCGCATGGTGTTACAACTTCCCTCCTTTCCAGACAACCTCCCAGCCACCACTTCACAGTAACTCACAACCTTCTCATGTCCACAGCATGAGGATGGTAAAATGCCACATATGTAATATATGCACATGCATTATTATGCATATGATTTCTTGACCATCTAACGAATGTATGCACTGTTGTTTTTCATAGGTTCTCTTTTCTGATTTTTACCATGTCACTGACTAAGGTTGTGCCCCCACCTCATTTTCTTCATACACCCAATGGTTTTATCATGTGATTGTGCAGAGTGCAGTGATATTTAGGAACCCATATGCTACATTCTGATAGGACTGACTGTATTTGTTATAGTCATTCAGCAGAAACTAACATTTCTCTCTCATTTAAAAAATGTGTTTTCTGAGTTCATTAGAGTCTCTTTTAATGCTTAATGAATTTAACATAAAATAATATTCACCATCATATGAATATTTAGCTTTGTGAAATCACAGATCTCTTCATATTAAATAATCTCAATAAATGTTTGTTGAAATGATTTAAATTGGTTTATTCACTGGTTAAATAATAGAACCTGTAATTAGGGATGCTAAGCTTCCTGGCTCATATCTATTCAAGCTCACCACACACATCCCCATGAGTGTTCCTGATTTTATTTGTAGAAATAAAATTCTATGGAGACAGTATTTCCAAGGGTCCAGTTTAATAACGATACATGCAAAGCAAGATTTTAATGAAAACAAGGTTGAAGGAGCAATTTACGTTCTTTCTCTTTGGTTTGTAAGTGTTATTAGTCACAGCTTAATCTAGAAGTGAATATATCAGAAGCTCTTCACATGGTCCTTCCTCTGTTTCTTTCATTCTTACCTTGGAGTTGGCAGATCTGATTGACAAGGGCAGTTCAAGGAATTATGTGACCAACTCCTTCATATATGGCTGATGAACAGATATTGTTCTCTGCTGGTTTTCAGTTCACTCATGAGTCCCTTCCCTCTTTCAGAGGAAGAAACTGCAGTAAGTATAAAAATTCCCAATATCCCCCTCCCCCACCCCCGCCGTGGAAAATCTATGTATTCAATTCCTGTGCAAGAAGAGAGAAGCAATTTTGAGCAGATATTTCCCCCTGTGGACTTCTGGATTTAAGTTTGATGACTCTCTCCTTCCTCTGAGGTCGCACCAAGTCGAGCTTAGGGCGCTCCTGGAGCAGATCTGAATGTTAGTTTGGTGGAAGAGTTTCTTGGAAGAGATGTCATGAAGTTTGCATTCGGCCTTAGCTGGTTTGGCTCAGTGGATAGAGTATCTTGGCCTGCAGACTGAAGGGTCACGGGTTTGATTCTGGTCAAGGGTACATACCTTGGCTTGATCCCTGTCTCCCATGCGGGAGGCAACCAATCATGTGTCTCACTCATGTGGCTGTTTCTCTCTCCCCCTCCCTTCCAATCTCTCTGAAAATCAATGGAAAAATCTCATCGGGTGAGGATTCACAACAACAAAAGTTTGCATTTACTGTCAGTGAATTTTGAAACTTTCAAAGATATTTATGTGAGATTTAATACTTAAAATTTAAAACTTTAAAAATATTTTTGAAATGAAAAAACTTTTGTTTTTGGGTAATTTCATTTCCTGGCATTTTTCTGCCATTGTTATCTTCTGATTTATTTCTTCCTTTTTTGGCTGGTGTAATGTTTTTGTATCACTTCTATGCTGATACCTTTTCAATTATTGCTCCTATTTGCAAGACATTCCTGTCATGGAAAGGCCAGGATCATGGCTACTAGGAATTCTCCTTATGCCATAGGGTAGTGTGTGAGAGCAAATTCTTTTATTCCTTACTGCTCAGTTAGCAGCATTTGGTACTCATAGGCCTGTTGACAATCTGACTTTCTCCTGCATCACCTCATGGACAGATTGCTTCCTACAAATATGGCTTGTTTGTGTCCTTCTTTGTTCAGATTCAGCTATTCTGCACCTGACTGAATGAAGCTGGGGAGGAATGTTCCCCCAAAGGGAAGCCCCCAAGCTGTTGGTGGGAGAGAGGGATTGATTTGAGGAAGGCACTCAGATATGTCTCCAATGCTCACATAAACCTGGAACTAATTATACGCAAACTCTAAAGATAATTCTCCAAGTTAACTTATTTAATGTTTTCTACTGCACCACACTGGGACTTCCTTAGAATGGTCACTGCATAGAAAAGGCACTGACAGTCCCAGAAATGCCTTTCCCTTTTGTCATCCATCCCACGGAAGAAGAGCGGGACATGAGACAACCAGAGGAGTGCGGATCTGAAGGGAAACCAAGGGAGGTTGCCACACCTGCACACTGAACCCTTGTGTTTGCATAAATGAAGGATGAGCTGCCTTTTATCTTATCAGGACATCGGAACAAAAAGAAATATGAGGACAGTTGGGATAACCAATGGATCTAGGAATTAAAGAATTGCCGGCCATTGTAATTGCCGAATCAGTCTTGCTGCACAGACTTGAGGAATCGTAGCTCTCCCTGGCCTTTCTTTCTTAATGTCTACACCTTGCTTTTCAGTTAGTGCCAGACGTTTCCCCTTAAAAAGAGAATATACCTATTGCTAATCTGCCCTGGGTCCATGTGATAAACACGTAATAAAGTGCTAAGGATTTAAAGAATAGAGAGTCCTAAATATCCACAAATGAAACAACGTATATTGAAGAAATTTGTGAGCAATGATCTCACGTGTTCAGAAAAGACTAACGGTAGGCAGTGGGTGTTCAGAAATCTCAAATAAATTTCCTCAGCCAGGCTTGTTAACTTGCTCGGGATTTGCTGGGCAGTCTTCTCTCCCACAGATGACAGAGTGAAAGACACGCAGATAAAATCATTCTGCAATCCAGAAGCAATCACGCCAACATTGTGCCGGATAATGGCCCCGCATAGGTCGGCAGGTGGGATACTTTATTGACTGCAAACCCTAGAGCCTGTGCACAAATATCGTCAGGCAGGTAACAGCGAGCAGTCGGAAAAGATAAGCAAATAGATGAAGCAGATTCAGAGTCTGGGAAAAAGACCCTTATTGTCGTGGCCTGTAAGTGGAGAATTTCCCTTCACTTTCACCCACAGAGCAGTCATGGACTCATTCCTCCTCCCGTCATGGTTGGGGCCATGCCCACGGTCTACACCTGTGGTTTCCAGCCCTTGCTGCATAGCACAATCACCCGGGAGGTTGTGAAAACTGCTGATGCCCAGTGTGCACCCTGGGGGAGTCTGATTTCTTTGGCCTGGCTGGGGTGCAGGACCTGTTGAGCTTTACAGGTCCTTCCCTCCCCCCCCCCTCCCGCCCCAGAGGATTCCATGGTGGAGTCAGTGTCGGGCAGCATTCGCCCATTGGTATCTTTGCAGTGTAGCTCTTCTTGGGTCTAGAGAAGTGACTCTTAGCCTTGGCTGCATGTGAGAAACCCCTGCACAGCTGGAAAAGCAGCCACTGTCCAGGGCACATCCCTGACCACTTAATTCAGAGTCTCTGGAGCTGGACCCAGGAATTGTTTAAAAACCTCCATAATGATTCACCTGTGTAGCTGTCATGAGCCACTGATGTAGGGCGATGTGGGGCCTGCAGGACACAGTCCAGTGTGAGCAATATCTATCCATGGAGACAGGCACTTCAAGCAGGTGTGGTGGTGCCACTAGAGCAGATGTGGCAAGTCCTTTAATTCCTGTCGAAGGGCTGAGGTCTGAAAGCCCCATCTTTCCTCCACCGGAGACCGCCTACCTTTTGTTTCCTTTTATTCTGAGCTTTATGCATGCGTCCTTGCATTGGAAGAAAGAATTCTACAACTAAAATAAATTTCAAAAATGGCAGAAGTAGACAATTTCTGAAATGGTCTCCAAGCTCCCTCCAGTACTGCCATGTGAACATTTTAGAGCTCGGAATTGGCTCTGAGGCTCCTGGCAGAGAAATACAGGGTCTCTTGGCCATGATTCTAAGGCAACCCTCCTCCTCCTCATCTCTGAGCTGTGTGGCCAGCACACAGATGGCCGAGGGAACACCCTGGTGCCTGTGCTTGGGTCAGGCACTCTCAGGTCCACCCCCTGAGCTATCAGTCCAAGGAGACAGGGCAGAGTCTGGCCTGGACTGCGAGCACCGCGATCCTGCTGGAGACTCAGAGAAGAACAGATGGACGATCAGGAATGCGAGCCAGAGAATGAGGAGGGCAGAGCCTCTATCTTTTACTTCTTTAGATGTTCAGTGCTTTGTATGTGGGAAGCACTTAATAAATGGTTGTTCAATGAGTGAAAACCCCGATCCCATGGAACAGCCATGGGGCTGACCAGCACGTGGGGGTTTCCCTGTTTGGGGTTTTCTGGGCGTCTTCCCCTGCAGCAGGGGACACAGGAACTCATGGCAAGATCGGTGTTCTTGGGAAGCAGTACACACTACGGCCTTCCGTGTGCTGCTGTGTGCTGTGGAGGTGGTGGGAGAAAAGCATATGGCTTAGAGCAAGACCGATGGGTGTGAGTCTTGGCTCGACTGCTTACTGACCGTATGACTTTGGGTAAGGCACGGAACAGGGCTGAGCCTCAGTTCTCTTATTTAAATTTTGATTAAGTAACAATTAAATTGCAAAGACTATTGTGTAGTGGACACTGTGTGTGTGTGTGTGTGTGTGTGTGTGTGTGTGTTGGCAAAGAGCAAGATCTCAATAAATTGTCGCTATTATCTTTACCCCAAACAGGTGCAGTCCCTGCCCCATAGAAATGTGGGCTCTGAACCAGCTAGCATTGACTCTGATTCCGTGTTGAAGTGAGAAATGGCAGTGACTGGGCAGGGCAGCTGTATGTGCAGTAGGAGCTAGTGTGACCTGAGCCTTTGCTGATCAGTGTGGTCCACGGACCATCGGCAGCAGCATCCCCTGGGAGCTTGTAAGAAATTCTGACTCTCAGGTCCCACCCAGACCTCTAAGCCAGACACTGCATTTCAATAAGATCTATGTAATTAGTATACGTATTACAGGCACTGGCAGGATCTGCATGGCTAAGACCCACATCTTCAAACTGCATGGAGTATAATTCTCAAGGCATAGCTCAAGGAGGAAATGCTGGTGTTTATCTAATTTTCTCTTCGGGGAAGCTATATTTGCCGTGTGGTACACTGAGAAGCAACCCAGGGGCTGGCCTCCCTCCTGTGAAGGGTCTCCGCGTGTGTGCAATGCTTGTTCTGGTTCTGGGTGTGGGAGAGATACATGCGAAGAAGCTCTGAACTTGCTTCTGTGTTTGACCTCGATCTAACGGATTGCTTTTGTGCTGGTGGCCTGTGTGCGTGACCAGCGCTGCTGAGTCAGGGTGTGCCGGGAGGGGAGAGGGCGCGTGGCTGCCGGTGGTGGCATCTGCAGTTGTGACCCGTGGCCTCCATGGAGCACAGAGCAGTGGTTGCCATGGTAACGGCTGTGCTTGGTCAGGGGTGACTGGCTGAGCTACAGGAACTGGACTGCACTCCCTCCCAGGGTCCTCCTGTCCCTGACACAGCCGCGCAGTGAGGTCTGGCTCCTCTCGCATGGGAATTGGACTTGTTTTGCCTCGTGTCCTTCAGTGGGAAAACCAAGAGAACTAAGTAACCGATATGCGGGGATACCTTGAATAGGAAGCTGACAGTATGCTGTGCTAAGCGTGAGGAACACGGAGCACATGCAGTCATAGGAACTGAAAGCACACGGGAATGGCTTCCTCCGTCCCCACCCCAGAACTCCTGCTTCAGAGCTCATCCAGATGGGAGCTCAGGGGAGCTACGAGATCGCCTCTGCTAAGCCTCACATTTTACAGATGAGTCTGAAGCCCAGAGGGGTCAGTGAAGTGCTCAGCATCACACAGCAATGAGTAAAGGAATCAGTGTGTGATCTGTAGAAGTGTAGGGGCTGATGCTAGAGCTCAGGGTTCCTTATTCCTGGCACAGTGCTCTTCCTGACACCACGCACAGCCTCTTCATGCATGTTCTCTGTGTCTCCGTGTTTCCCAGGCAGAAGACAATGGTGCTCGATGGCGTGGCCCTTAGAGTGGTACTGACTTAGATTCCACCCCTGGGTTGATACCCACGAATAGTGGCCTTGGGTCAAGCTATCTTCCTGCCCCGAGTCTATACATATAAAATGAAAATAATAGAAGCAATAACCTCTACCTCACAGGGGTGCGGAGACCCTGTCTGTGAAGTGCCTGGCAGCGTCTGTGTTCAGTAACCATCAGTTTTCCTTCCTGCCCTCAGCTTGGAGTGGAAGGACCTTTTCTTTACTAGTATGTACTTGACCTAATTACTGTGAAAAATTTGTAATATCGCATGAAGTGCATATTTTAAATACATGTCATTAGTGTGTGAGTCAGACAATGACGAAGTGAGGCAAAGAGCAAACGGACTATAGCCTCTATACCTCCGGCCGCCTGTGGATTCCCTGTGACAATAGCTACCGCTTGAAACCACAGTGATGAAGCAACACAGAAATATACCAACAGCTTTGAGAGGTGTGAATAGAGGGTATTGAATTTGAGTCAAAGAGAATTATTCTACTATTATATAAAAGGACCAGCAGAGCCTCATTTAGAATATCGTTTTCAATGCTTCCCACTTTGGCGTAAAAAGGATATTGTAGCAGTGGTGATGGTAAAGCAAGAGTAATGAAAAGGACTCAGGGACTCAGGGAACTTGGTCAGATGGAACAGCCAATGGATCTAGGCTTGTATTGATTCACAAAAAGCATGAATGGTGATGTCACAGAGGCGTACACACCCTTTGGGAGAACGTGAAGAGTTGCTACTGCGTTTGTGCTTCTGTGAGAAAGGATGTTGTAGGGGGTGGAAATTCAGTTTTGTGTAACATAGAGCAGATTCCCAAAATATTCTGGAGCATTATGTACATGGCATAGAAGTTTCCTAGGGCTGCCATGATGAAATGCTACAAATAGGATGACTGGAAATAACAGACGTTCATTCTCTCACAGTGCTGGATGTTAGAAGTTCAAAATCAAGGCACTGGCAGGGCCAGGCTCTTCGTGAAGGCTCTAAGGCACAGTCCTTCCTTGTCTCTTTAGGATCCCGCATGGTGCCAGGATTCCTGGTGCCCCTTGGCTTGTAGCTGCATCCCTCCAATCTTTGCCTCCATCTTCAGATGACCTCCTTCCTTGTGTCTGTCTGTATGTCTTTTCCCATCCTTCTAAGGACACCAGTCCTATTAGATTAAGGGCCCACTCTACTCCAATATGACCTCATTTTAACTAATTACATCTACAACAATGACCTTACTTCCCAAAACAATCACATTGTGAGGTTCCAGGGGTTAGAACTTGAATGCATAAATATTTCAAGGAGTGGGAGACAGCTCAACTCACAACACATAGAAAATAATTCATAGGGTTGTCGATTTAAAATTACCCTCTGCTACCAGGAAGGTTAACCATAGAGATTTCTGACCGCAGGATTTTTTTTTTAACTTCAAATGTTTGTGTTTTTTTTTTAATTGAAAAAATTGTAGTTGAATAACATAATAAGAAAATTTACCATCTTACCAATTTTTGAGTGTACAGCACAGTAGTGTTACTCTTTGGAAAACCATGGGGTTTTGAGGGCCATGGAGTGGACCCTGTGGGACACTCCCAAGCCCCACTTGCCCTGCCCTTGGCTGAGCATTTCCGCATCTCTGCATCCTCCGTTCTCTGGGTCCAAAGTCAAGCGTGCATCTCAGTGTCACTGAATCCGTTCCTCCTTCACCACTGCAACAGTGCAAGAGCTGAGGTCAGGCCCTCAATACTAAGATGGGAACCCAGTCATAGATCAAAATGGGGGTGGCCCAGTAAGTCCCGCCCTCCCTGCTCCTCTTCCCTGGCCCCTCCCTTTCCAGCAGTTCCGTGGCATTGGTGATCTGAGCTCCTCAGTGACCTGTCCATGACACCTCTTTGCACTCCTCACCTCAAAACTCAAGTACAAGGTGTTGGCACTGTCTTTTTTTAAAATATATTTTATTGATTTTACAGAGAGAAAGGGAGAGAGATAGAGAGTCAGAAACATTGATCAGCCGCCTCCTGCACACCTCCGACTGGGGATGTGCCCGCAACCAAGGTACATGCCCTTGACCGGAATCGAACCTGGGACCTTTCAGTCCGCAGGCCGACGCTCTATCCACTGAGCCAAACTGGCTATGGCGGCACTGTCTTTAAAAACCCTAACCGGAGAACGGGTGCCGGGATCTGTAAGTGAGCCTCCCCTACAATGTGGATGGAGCTAACCTCACTTTCAGAGCAGCCTAAAGCCAAAGTAATTCTTGGCCGCCTGGAGCCTGACTTCCCC
Source organism: Myotis davidii (assembly GCF_000327345.1). Lineage (NCBI taxonomy): Eukaryota > Metazoa > Chordata > Mammalia > Chiroptera > Vespertilionidae > Myotis > Myotis davidii. The sequence goes on along the minus strand of NW_006286246.1, from coordinate 1,516,963 downwards.
GCGTGCTGTTGACAGTGAGCACATCAGTGCACAGCACTTGCTGACACAGGGGATGTGAACGTGCAGGAGGGCGGCCAGGAGGCGGCTGCTGGGAGCCGGGAGCTGGGAGAGCAGCAGAGAATATTGCAGCGCGGTGCATTATTTTTACGTGGATAATTAATACCAGAGAAACAATATAACGACAGCGAGCCTCCATGAGAGAACCGTCGGCTTCCTCACTCATTTATTCTTTTCTCACCAAATTGATGCACCAGTCGGCCGCCTTTCTAGATCCACACGGATGATGAAACGGCAAACAAGTTTCATTTAAATAATGAGCAAATCTTCCAATTAGTCAAAGCCTAATCTTCATGCCTTAAAAATGACAAACTACTCTGTTTGTGGAAAAGCTAAAAAAGGGGGAAAACCCCAAATGCAAATATTGATGGGAAAAATGTAGCCGCACAGATTGTACTGTGCATTAATCTAGGGTGAGATTTACAAAGTCAATAATTGTCATGAAGATTCATTGGTCAACATTTAAGGCCTAATTAAAAAAATATATTTTTGATGGTTTTATTCCTAGACTATTTGCATTTTTTTTTGACTATTGGAATATTTTAACTTCTCGGTAAAACAAAACAGGAGTTTCCGTAAAGGAACAGGTGTGGCTGATATAAGTAAGTAGGCATTTAAAAATAAATATCTTAAAATGAATTGACTGTCTATATGTTTAAACATCTCTGCTGCTGACAAAGATAAAATGATTTCTCTACTGGGTAGCTATTTGAGTTCTGGTTTAGAAATCATTTGTAAATATGCAATGACTCAGCGTGTTCATCATTATTCCTTTATGGGTCCAGCAGGCATTTACTGAGCACCTATTATGTAACAGGTCCCCTGCAAGAAACTTAGCAACAAAACAATGCCCGTCTTCAAGGAGACATATGCGCAGAAGCCACTGTGATGTAACTGAGTTGGCCAGTTCTCTAATTTGTGTGCTTCCCCACCAGTAATGTGAATGGGAATCTCCCTGAGAGCTTGTGAAATGCAGATTCCTAGTGAGTCAATGGTCTGGAGAAGGACCTGACCCTCTGCATTCCCAGGGAGCCTGGGGGCCACTACTGGGGGACAAGGTCTCAGAAGAGAGTCATAGAAAGCTGCTCGTAGGTGGAGAAGGGAGAGGAGCAAAATCTCTCTAAATATATAAATTTTATCTATATAAATTTGTACTGAGTGGATTGGTTTCAAAGCGTGACCCCAAAGACCTGTTAAGGGGGAGATCTGTGGGTCAAAACTATTCTTCTAAGATGTCATTTTTCTTTTGCACTAATGGTGCCAAAGCAATGATGGGACAGGCCGTTGGTGCCTATGAATCAGGGCAGTGGCTCCACGCCGTGCCAGCATTCAATGCATTCCTCACCCCAAACATGCAGAGAAAACAAACAAACAAACAAGCAAGTGTAATGCGGATTTCACTGAAGAACGTTATTGATAAGCATTACAATTGTTCATTTTATTGAAACTTGGCCCTTGAGTACACAGCTTTCTCACGTTATGTGAGCAAAAGCGGAAATGCACGCACCACGTGCTGCCACCCAGTGAGGGGCGGGACTGAGCCGTGAGCTGCACTGGCTGCTGTTCCTTGAAACACTGTTTTTCACTTGAAAACATCATCTGACAGACAAACTGGTTTTCCACTGGGATGTCAGGCAGATGCTTGCTTTTAAAAGTGAATGCAGGGAGCCTGTCACTAATAGGAAAACCATGGCCAGTATTTGTTGCCAACGATAAAATCTGGGCTTTCCAGTGAGATTATAATTTTGGAAAATTTGTACCTGTCACTATGAGCTTGATAGTGTCCCAAAAGCTTAAAATGTGGCCACATTAATGAATGTGGGGTTTTAACAATATTATGTAATGACAGAGTCCACCATCCGAAGATTTGCATAAATTAATGAACCAATTGTTTCTAATTAATCAATGCATGAGTAAAAGATCCATTCAAAGTGCACAATACAGGAGTGGATTTTAATATGACCCAGTAGGGACCAGTTCGTCAATATCATTTCAGATTCCATATCACAACTAACCTATTAGAAATGGCCTGTGTTGAGTTTTGGTGTAATAGTGAAGAATGCCCACAATTATCTGAAAAGGCTATGAAATACTCTGCCCTTTTCCAAATAATATCTCAGCTAGGCTTCATGTTCTTCAGATGTATCAAGCAAAACAAATATCTCAACAGATTAAAGGCAGAGGCAGAAATGAGAGTGTAGCTGTGTTCTGTTAAGTCAGATGTTAAAGAGCTTTGCTAAATTACAACACAATGTCTTTCTTGTCACTCTTTTCTGTTTCGGAAAGTAGTTATTTTCTATAAAATTCTATTGCTAATGGCGATATGTCATATATTTATTGTTGCTTTCTGAAAATGAACTAATAGCCCTGGCCGGTGTTGCTCAGTTGGTGGGGCATCATCCCATGCACCAAAAGGTCACCGGTTCCATTCCCAGTCAGGGAACTTCCTGGTTTCCAGCTCAATCCCTAGTAGGGGACATATAGGAGGCAGCGCATTTATGTTGATGTTTCTCTCTCATTGATGTTTCTATCTCCCTCTCCCTCTCCCTTCCTTTGTCTCTCAAGTCAATAAAACATTAAAAAAATTAAAAGGATGGATAAACTGATAGATTATTTGTAGTGATCTGCAAGCTCAGTATTAATATATACAATCATGGGTAATGTGTATTATGAAAAGTTAAGATTTAAAATTTTCATTCTATTGACTCAAGATCCAGGTGATAAACTATAATCACTTAAGAAAGAACATTATTTTTCAAAAAACATTCTCTGTGTTTTCTTAACAAACTGGCTTTTAAGGTTTATCTTTTTATTTAAAAAAAAACCAACACACAAAACCATTTTTTAAAAAGAGGGAGAGAGAGAAGCGCAGCCTCTGATAGATTGCCCAGTAGAGAATTATTTATATGAAAAATCCTGCCTAAGCATAATTTTTTGAGATGACATGTACTTTCAAAATACAGTATGATTTCATCTTGAATGTAAAAGTAACTGTCTTGTTTTATTTTTTATTTTTTTTGCTGACACCAAGAGATAGAGAACCTGCTGATGTAACATGGATGGTAGTTGGCTCAATCAATCCCGAAGCCTATAAATCCATGTGATATACAGTATGCTGTACAGTATTCAGGAAAATATCATTGATTTATGTAATTGGAAATTTGAGCAATACAATTTTACTTAATTATGTTTGTTTTTCTTCTTCGAAGCCTGCCTCTCTGAAGATTGGGGGCTAGTTATGAGTCTCAGAATGCTGCTGTTTCTTCCACCCCATTCCCTCCTTGAGCACAATTTTGGGTCTATTAGTGTTGTTTTTTTAAAATATATTTTTATTGATTTCAGAGAGGAAGGGAGAGGGAGAGAGAGAAACATCAATGATGAGAGAGAATCATTTATTGGCTGCCTCCTGTACGCCCCCTACTGGGGTTAGAGGCCGCAACCCAGGCATGTGCCCTGACTGGAATCAAAGCTGGGACCCTTCAGTCCCCAGGCCGACGCTCTATCCACTGAGCCAAACCAGCTGGGACTGGGCCTATTGGTTTTGTCTTTGTGGTCCACTGAGTGTGAGAGCGTGCAGGGTGCTGAGGAGTGAAGATGGAATCCAGTGCAAGGTGCTCAAGAGAAAAACACAAACAGATAAAAGCAGGCCCGCGAGCCAGCCCCTGAGATTGTTCACTTCCCAAGCAGGTCCCAGCCGTAGCCTCCCCACCAACGCACATTCTAACTGTGCACGATCCTTAACGTTCGGCAGAATGCTGTTGTCGCTCCTCTCATGCAGAGCGATCGGGCACCGTGAATGTTTCTTGAATAAATAAATTCCTCGCCAATGAAGTCTCTACACCCCTGCCAGGAAAACCGTTCTCCAATGTTGCTCTCATCACTTCACTTCCCGTTTCCAAAACTCCGAGACCTCACTTCACGCAGAGCCCACTTACCATTTGCGGTTCTTTGCAATTTGGCCTCACCTCTGATTTTCTAGCTTCATCACCTGCCCTCTGCTCCCCTTAATGAGGCCTGTGCCTGACATCAGCTACTCACAGATCCTGGAAGGGAAGTGGGTTCTAAGTCCTGTGGGTACCAAGTCTTCTCACCTTGCTCCCACTGACTGACAGCAGTTGGGTCTCCGCTCAATCCCCACTGCTTCTAGGAAACGTTTTCATAAGCTTCCTACTCATCAGTAGTCCACACCAGCCTGTAAGTGGTCTCTCCCGCCCTCCTTTGAAGCCATACCAGCGCTCCCCACTTTGCCTGGTTGCTTTACTTTCCTATGATATCCACTGTGCAGTTGCTATGGCTGTGTAAAGTGTTGCCCTGTTCTCAGAGGCAGGTGGTCTTATAATATTTTGGATCCCCGACAGAGCCCGGCACAGTGTTATGTACAAAGACATGTGTTATGGGCTGAATTGTGTCTCCTCAAAGGCCATAGGTGGAAGTCCTAATGGTAAGTCCCTCTGAATATGACCTTGTTGAATATAGGGGTATTTCAGATAAAGAAAGTTAGAAGTTAGTAGTGTGGGCCCCTAAACCAATACGATTGGTGACCTTATAGAAAAGGAAATTGGGAAACAGAGACACATACGTGGGGGGAATTAGAGAATGAGAATGCCAAAAATTGCCACGAACCATCAGAATCTCTGAGGGAGGCACAGAACAGAGCCCTCAGAAAGAACCCGCTCTAATAATGAAACATGACCTTGGATTTCTAGCCTCCAGAATGAGACACAACACATTTTGTTGTTTAAACCACCGGTTTTGTGCTTTGTTAAGATAGCCCTGGGAAATTAATACCACATGTCTAATGTTCATTAAATCAAAATGAGAGAGAGGGGCAAAGGGCTCGATGTGGACTTAAAAAAAAAGAAGAAAAAGAAAACATACATTTATCAAAACAAGTTTTAAAAAGAAGACTTATTTTTAGAGCAGTTTGGGTTCAGAGCAAAATTGAGAGGAAGGTTCAGAGATTTCCCATACTCCCTGCCCCACGTGCACACCGCCCCACTCACTGTGAACATCCTGTACCAGTGGTGTACTGGTTACAACCGAGGAAACTGAACTGACACCTCGTCATCACCCAAGGCCACAGCTTACTTTACGGCTCACTCTTGGTGGTGTACTTTCTATGGGTGTTGATAAATGCATGACATATATCCACCGTGACAGCATCGGATAGAGTATTTTTACTGTCCTAAAACCCCCCTGGGTTCTGTTTATCCTCCTTCTCCCCCAGTCCCTGTAACTGCCCATCTTTTACCATCTCCAGTGTTTTCCAGAATGTCATGTAATTGAAATCATATAATATACAGCCTTTCAGATTGGATTCTTCCACTTAGTAATATGCATTCCAGGTTCTTTATGACTTTTCATGACTTGTAGCTCAATCCTTTTTAGCACTGAGTAATAAATATTCCATTGTCTATCAGTGGTTCTCAACCTTCCTAATGCTACAACCCTTTAATACAGTTCCTCATGTTGTGGTGACCGCCAACCATAAAATTTTTTTCGTTGCTATTTCATAACTGTAATTTTGCTACTGTTATGAATTGTAATGCAAATATCTGATATGCAGGATGTATTTTCATTGTTCGCGACCCACAGGTTGAGAACCGCTGGTCTAGATGTACCACAGTTTATCCATTCACCTACTGAAGGACATCTTGGTTACTTCCGAGTTTCAGAAGTTCTGTATAAAGCTCCTATAAACATTCATGCACGTGTTTTTGTGTGGACATAATTTTTCAACTCATTTGGGTATGTACCAAGAAGTGTGATTGCTGGATTGTATGGTAAAAGTATATTTAGTTTTGTAAGAAACTGCTAAACTGTCTCCCAAGGTGGCTGTACCATTCTGCATTCCTACCAGCAATGAGTGAGAGTTCCTGTCCCATATCCTGGCCAGCATTTGGTGTTAGGTTTTTCGTCATTCCAACAGGTGTGCAATGGTATCTCGTGTTTGACTGTGCATTTCTCCAGGGACAGATGTATACCTTCTTGGGTGAAATGTGTGTTCAGGTCTTTTGCCCATTTTTAAAATTGGGTTGTTTATTTTAGTATTGTTGAATTTTGTATATCTTGGATAACAACCCTCTGTCAGATGTGTCTTTTGCAAAATTTTTCTCCCAGTTTGTGGTTTGTCTTCTCATTCTCTTAACAGTCTTTTGCAGAGAAGGTATTTTTAATTTATGAAGTCCAGGGTATCAATTATTTTTTTTCAAAGATCATGCCTTTGGAGTTCTGTCTAAAAAGTCTTTGCCATACCCAAAGTTACCTAGATTTTCTTTTATGTGATATTCTAGGAGTTTCATAGTTTTGCATTTAGGTTCATGATCCATTTTGAGTTAATTTTTGTGAAGAGTGTAATGTCTGTGTCTAGGTTCATTTTTTTTTTTTGCATGTGACTCACCCACTGTTCCAGCAGTTTTTATATGTTGAAAAAAACTATCTTTGCTCCTTTATTAAAGATAGGTTGAATATATTTAGTATATGGGTCTATTTCTGGGCTCTCTACACAGTTTCATTAATTTATTTGTATATTATTTTGCCAATACCACACTATCTTGATTACTGTATTTTTAATGAATTGAGTCTTGAAGTCAAGTAGTGTCAGTCCTCCAAATTTATTTTTCTCTTTCAATATTATGTTGGCTATTCTGGACCTTTTGCCTCTTTATATAAACATTATAATCAATTTTTCAGTATCCACTAAGTAACTTGCTCGGATTTTGATTGGGATTGCATTGAATCTGATCAAATTGGAAAGAACTGACATCTTGACAACATTGATCTTCCTATCATGAATATGGAAGTTTTTGTTAGATTTTTAAATTTATATCTAAATATTTCAATTTTGGGGGAGTTAATGTAAATGGTATTAAGCTTTTAATTCCAAATTCTACTTGTTCATTGTTGGCATGTGGAAAAGCAATTGATTTTTGTATATTAACCTTTTATCCTGCAACCTTGCTATAAGTGCTTATTAATTCCAGCCATGTTTTTTGTTCATTCTTTTGGATTTTCTACATAGATAATCTTGTCATCTATGAACAGAGACAGTTTTACTTCCTCCTCCCTAACCTGTACACCTTTTATTCCCTTCTTGTTGCATTAAGCTACTCCTCCCAGTGTGGTGTTGACAAGGAGCATCGGGAGGGGCATCCTTGCCTTTTTCTTCATTTTAGTGGGAAAGGTTTGAGTTTTGTCACCATAAGTATGATGTTAGTTTTAATTGAGTATTTAATATGATCTTGTCTTCTCTCCTTTCTTAGCATATCAGGTATACCTCTGTTATGGTCTGAATGTTTATGTCTCCCCCAAATTCCTATGCTGAAATACGAACTGCCCCCCTTCCCCCGCCAAGTGATAGTATGAGGAGGTGGAGCCTTTGGAAGGTTATTAGGTCATGAGGGTGACGCCCTCATGAATGGGATTAGTGTTCTTATAAAAGAGACCCCACAGAGTTCCCGAGCCCCTGCCACCATGTGAGGACACAATAAGAGATCTGTGACCTGGAAGAGGACCTGGCCCTACCACGCTGGCACTCCAATCTCCAATCATGCTGACACTTCCACCTCCAGAACCATGAGCAATACATTTCTGCAGTTTATATGCAACCCAATCTGTGGTATTTTGTTATAGTAACTGGAATGAACTAGGACAACTTCCTTTTTTTTGCCCTCCCCCCTTTTTTACTGATTTCCATAGAGTTTGAAATGTACATTTACAATTAACCCATTTTCAGATAGCACTATACTACTTCAAAGGTAGTATAAGTGCCTTCGAATAACAAAATTATCCTAATTCCTCCCTCCCGTCCCTGTGTCATCGCTGTCATTCATTTCACTTATACATAAGCATATGTAGTTGGATACATTGTTGCTCTTCTATTTTGAATAAACGGCTGTTCGATCAATTAAAAATAGAAGTTTTTATGTTACTTTCAATTGTTCCTCCTCTGATGCTCTTCCTTTCTTTATGTAAATCTGAATTTCTGATGTACATCATTTTCCTTATCTTTGAAGAAATTTTTTTTAACATTTTTTGGAAAGCATAAAAATTCCTACTGGCAAAATTTCTGTCTGAGAAAGTCTTTATTTCTCCTCCGTTTTTGAACTATAATGTCTCAGGGTAGAGAATTCTAGGTGAATGTGTTTTTATTTCCTCTCAACACTTTAGATATTTCACGTCACTTTCTTCTTGCTTGCATGGTTTCTGAGAGATTAGATGCAACTTTTATATTTGTTCTTTGATAGATAGGATGGTGGGTTTTTTTTGGCTTCTTTCAATAATTTTTTAATCTTTGATAATTCCAACATCCCTGCCATATCTGAGCCTGATTCTGATGATTCCTCTATCTCTTCAAGTGTGTGTGTGTGTGTGTGTGTGTGTGTGTGTTTACCTTTTAATATCCCTTGTGAATTTATGATAGCTGCACATGATGTATTGGGTGAAAGAAACTCCCACATAGGCTCCTAGTGATGTGGTGGGAAGGTGTGTGGGAAGGTGAATGTAGTCCTATGAGTAGTACTCAGTCTCTCAGTGAGCTGTGCCTCTGCATCCTGAACCTCACCAGTACTGCTCATTCTCCTGCCCCCAGGCATGGACCATGATGGCTGGAGTTGGATATGTCCCTTCTCCTAGGCCAGTGGGCTCTGGTAAAACGCCAATATTTTAGGCTCTTTCAATAGATTCTCTTAAGGATGCTCTGATGTGTTTCTAAAGGGCCTTCTTCCCCTCTCCCTCTGCCAGAAGCACAAGGTGTTTGTTTTCTCTCTGACAGTCAGTCACTGCACTGTAAGGACCTGGTCCATCTCCTGGAGGCATAAGTCACAAGAGTGTGGGATCCCCACCATGACTGAGCCCTCCTGAAGATCTTATCTTTCTGAGTTGAAACTGAATCTCTGGCAACTTCTCCATTGCAGTTCAGGTTTTCCTACCCTGGTGCTTCCCTGTGGAGGTTTCCGCCCATGGGCTGGTTACGTTGTGATTCTCTGTTGTCTTCCTGTCTGTCTTTCCAGTTTTGAGGCTGTGGTTTGCCCTGTGACCTCACTTCTCTGACAACCTTCAGGCTCCTTAGATGCCGACTGGTAACCAGAAGTCCCGTGGACTTTACCTGCTAGAATCATAGAAAGTGACTCTGGCTTTGTGTTTAAAGCAAAGATGGAATCACTGTACTTTGAATATGATGCAATTTTATAATTATAAATTACTGTGGGGACTGCAAAAGGAGTTCACTAGGTACAATGTGATTCTGAATGAAAATACCAAAGAAAGGTTTCTCGAATAAATTAATTGCTGTAAGAAATGATCAAATTTAATTCATGAAAACAGAACAAAAAAAATTAGATAAATGTAATCATTTATATTTTATCAAGAGCCAAATGTCTATGGAAATATAAAACATCCTTCATATTACTTTGTTCTGCTCCAATACGTGGCATTCAAAAATATTCCCATTAAAAAATGTGAATAATATATTTATCTTATTTTTAGGATCGCATAGTCATCTAATATCAGAAGTTACATTGGATCATAGTAGGTGTTGACTCAATTTTCCCCAGGCTCTCACCCACCTTTTACATTCTTAGCTGAATAGGATAAATGTCATTTCACAAGGTGTTCTTGTTAATAAATGAAAGAGAAACACCATTGCACATTTTATACTAGGCCGCTCCAAAAATGTATTGTTTTATTGTGTAGAGCACCCCTCATGATATTTTTAGAAATGGGAGCTACAGTTTATCTTCTTTGAAATAGTCCATAATTTTATTTTGTTTAGCCAGTGTGAAAATGAAATATGACTTTAAAAATATTTTAATGTAAAATGTCTTTCAGTCATGAAAACATTTAAAAGTCATATGGAATACAGGCCTTTATAATTATTCCAAGTGTGTACATACACTTTTTGGGACACCCTATATAAAATAAATTGCAATGTATCAAATCTCTATTGAAGTATATAACTACGTGACAACATAGGGTAGAGGTGACTTCATATGTCAGGTGACTTCCATGCAGTGCTGGGCATGGCCTGCCCTTAAAGGCATCATTATGATATAATACAGGGTGGGGCAAAAGTAGGTTTACAGTTTCGAGTACTCAAAACACAGTTTATTCTTGTATTATTATTTATTAATTACTGTATTATTTCATATATGACCTACAAACCTACTTTTGCCCACTCATGTATAGGTAATAACAGCCAGTTTATATATTTATTTTTTTGCAGAATGGCTATTCCTGACTCTTGGAATGCTGTGTTTCATCAGTGATTAGGAAACTTCTCATGCTGAGAACACCCAGATGGGGTTTGAGTTTGTGCTATAATTTACTTGCAGACTTAGCTTTAATAAGTTAAAATATATTATATCTATGTAAACTCTATTCCTGGGTTTTGCTATGATTCTTTGCAGTGGAGATATTATTCTCCCTGCATTGGGATTTAGCTAAGCTGTGGATTTTCTTAACTTCTTTTCTGACTAGTTGCTTGATTTTCCTGCTTCCACTTGATGAAATAATATTGGCCTCATGATTACCCATCTGTCTATTACGTCCTTATTTGAAGCTCTGTGGGGCAGGTACTTGATGACATGTGTAAAAAACCCTGGGCCTTTCAGAATTGGCAACGTCTTTCTGTGTGACTTCTCCCAGCTCAGATTGGTTAGTGTTCATCATATTTTCCTCCGGGAGGAGTGTGGAAGGTTATCTCATCTTTCACCATGGAGACAGGGTCAAAACAGACAAGTGTGCCTAGTTACCATTCCGCACATGCTCTGCGCCAGACTCTCCCTCAGCCGGCCATACCCCACGTTCTCTGCTCTCAGAGCGGCTGTGAGGGAAGAGCTGAGACAAGTTTACACGGGATCATAGCCCTGGTCTGAGGCCGTCAGTCAAACCTTTCCCGCAGCCCTCAGCGCAGCGCGGGGTGCAACTTGTCAAAAGAGCGGAGGGGTGAATGGAAAGCTGCCATGTAAAATAGAATGTCACCAGGCCCTTCGCAGGCAGTTCTTCCCCTTCCCACTTTCCTCCGGTGAAAGAATGGAAGACCTTGCTGGAGATGGGCATCCAAACTCTGTGACACAATGGCCAAGTCAGCAGATGCTTTTTCCCCTGCAGGATAAGTAGGTATCGGTTAGAGTTGTTGGATGAAATAGATCTTCATTTCTACCTCTTCCCAACCCCACCTACCAGCCCCATAACCTGAAAGCAGTGTTACTGGTTTTAGGATCCTGAATATGCATATATTCAATACACAACCCTCTAACCTATGGAGATGAGTTGAGTAATGCTATCAGGTTACAGTTTATCACTGAATGTATAGTATTTAGTTACATATGATCAATTAAATGATCCAACCTGAAAACAATCTATAGCATGGTTCTATTAATAGGTAATTTATCAGTATAATGCAGAGCATCAAAATAGTGTAGACTTGAGGTGCACATCTGTTGTGATAGGTACAGCGCTCCCTGATGCAAATATTTCCTCAGGTTTGAAGAACGTGAGAATGACCGTCTCCTCCGCTCACCACCTCTCCATTTCTTTTCTGCACCCCCATTTTTTTTTGAGCATGGAAAGATCCAGAGATGCTGACATATGAGAAGGAGCTAGTTCTGACAAAGTTTCCAGATTAGTTTAGTGGATGAATTCCATGAACTCTGGTGAGAAAGACAATTTTTATAAGAATTCTGGGATTTAAGAAAACTGGTCGGGAAAGATAGGAAGGATTTTAATGGACATGTTGTCACTTTTTGTGTTATTCTTCCCTTTCCAAATCATACAAAATTGGTAATAAACTGGTCCCTGAATCAAAATGGCCAGTGGCTTTTGCTCAGAGTCCCAAACTGGTGCAGGGCCTGGGATCAGACCCCCGCCAAGGCCCATTTCCCGGGGCGCCGGGGCAGGCTGGCACTCTCCTGCCAGCTGGGCATTTTCTCAGGTTCGGGCAGCGTTGCTCCAGCTCCTTCCTGTCTGCTCATGCGGGGGTCAGGCATCTCTGGGTAGCCTTCCAGTTCCTCCTGGCCAACCCCCAGGGCGGGAGAGAGGCTCGTCGAGTGCATGTCCCAGGGCCACGAGCCAAAGCTCTGCTCTGCTGGTCAGATAAGATGCTCAAGGACTTCTGTTTCTTCCCCTCCAAGAGGACATTTTCTGCCTCCAAAGCAGATCTCCCATCAGAGTGTGGGAGCTGCTGACACTGTCTTTTATGGGAGTTTTAGTTCTGGTGTTGGAGGTCCATCTCTTTGTCCAATGTTTCCTTCACAATTTCTCCCAAGAGGATACTGAGTCTTGAAAAAAAAATTCAAATACACCGATTAGGATTCCCCTTTCGCTGCTACTGGAGCTGCCTGGTTTGTAACTAGTGATGGAGAAGATGCCTATGCATGTATATTATAAATAACCCACTAATGTCAATATCAATCACCCATGTCCCCAAGGCTAATAACAATGCAAGTTTTGTTACTATATTTCTGGACTCTGTCCAGAGAGAAGAAAGTTCAGGAGAAAGATTAGTCTCATTAAATCATTGTACTTCTCTGTGTGGTTTACAACACTCACACACACACTTTAGGCATTTAAAAAATTCATTTTGCTCTCCCTTTATCTTTCTCAGTGCTGTTGAGTCATTCATTTATTCATCCAGTACATAGGTGCTGAGCACTGACTCCATGGCTGCACTGGGCTAAGTGCTGGGACCACAGTGAATGAGATGGAGGTGAACTTGACCTCACAATCTGCAGGCTGGTGACTGTAGATTGTATACATAGTTCATTTAACTTCATTATAACTGCCCATCTCCACGTAGGGATGATTATCTTGTCGAGACCCAGCACTTCTGGTTTCTTTCAAGATAAGAACAGATGCTTTTGAAACATGGTAGTCAAACCATTCAGAGAGGCGCTGGCGTATGTGATGGGACCTTTTGAAAGATGTAGATTTGGAGCCTGTTTCAGTATTGACAATTTGCTATGAGAGTTGTAAGGAACTGAGTCTGCGTATTAAGGCAACACAGTTAATGGTAAGTATAATGTGCTTGTTTTGGATAAAATGCAAGTAAAAGCTCAACAATGTAATTGGTCTCCTTGAGAAGCCAACATAACCATAGGATGTTAATGCCAGAGGGACCGGAGAATGTCCTCTCTCCTCCCCTTGTTTTCTAGAGAGAAGATGGAGAGGGGCCAGGCCGCGCTGGGTCACCCCCCCTCCACGCCCCGGCCCGCGTCACACAGCAGGCTTAACTGAGATCAGCTGGGCCCACTGGCCTTCCCACGGGCTCCACTATAAAAAGGGAATTGCAGGAGAAAATAGGAACTTAGAAGAAGGGACTCGGTTTTCTTCAGACACATGGCCTGGAGCAGCCTTGCTCTCCAGGACCGCTCAGAGGCAGCGCTTGGGAAAGATGCTGCTTTGGGAGGTGCTTGCTTGAGGTTCCCAGGAAGAGGAGACTGACCCTTAGAGACCCCAAAGAAGGAATTAACGCAGGGCTGTTGTCAAAACTTCACTCTAAAGGTTGTTAATAGACTTTCTTTGGGAGTTTTAGCCATCTAAGAACGAAATACATGATGTTTTAGAGAAAGAATTGCCTAAAATACATTTATTAAAAGCCAGCTATCCATTTCATTAATTCCAAGTCACAGTTGATTGTAAATGCCCCATTATTTCATATACCACTAAGAAGGAAAAATCACTGCCCATTAAACTATGATACAAGGCTTTCTTATCACTTAGAATTTATTTTATAATCATTTATAAAGCTCTTTGAACTTAGACGTAGGTCTTTATCATCCATCACTCCTTTGCCCACAGAAAAAGGGAAATATCAGGGAACTGAGCTATTAGAGTTTTCCTAAAGCTTCTTCACACCCAAAGTCCAGTTCTTCTGCTTCATTCTTCATCTGTTGTCACTGATGCTCATGTTTGTGTATATATCTGTGCCTTTCAAGACCCCGGTGGCTCATCGTCTCCTACGGAATCTGTAAGATAATTACCCGCCATCAGCACATAGCTCTTACCTGGCTTGGCAAGGAAGTGGTGGGATTCAACTTGACTCCTGAATCAGGAATGAGGCTGAACACGTAGTGACCAACTCAGACATCTGATTGTGAGCTCATGACAAGAGTGCACTCCTAATTTTCTGGGTTCTTTCCCCAAGTTGCCAATGCTTGGTCATGCTTGGCAAGGAGACACCAATTCTGAAACACATCCTGATTTTGGTTCTTAGCAAAATCTGAAAAGAAATATGTGTCTCAGAACTAATGAATTATGGCACTAAAAGATTCCTTGCCTTTATTGCTTTTCTTCCTTTGGTATTTGACCTATTTTGTTGCAGACAAAGTAAATTAGCTCTTTTTTTTGTTGTTGTTATTGTAAGTAATTGATTTTGAGGTTATGTATAGTACCTGCCAGGCATCAGCATTTCCTACACGGCCTTTTCCGAGTGATGTCTGAGCTGTGAGTAAGTGTCCCATGTGGAAGAAAACACTGTGATTACGGAAGTTTGGAAGACGCTATCCACCACATTTCTCTCTTGCAGCAACACTTACAATGAGCATGTTAAAGCCGCGGGAAGGTCCTGCAGTGAGAATGTCATGTAAATGCTAACCTCCGGGCTCAGACTTAGGGGACTTTAAAATCCCTTCCCCCATCTGCATGTGTGCTCTCGCAGAGCCTGAGAGCCTCCCAGAGTATTTCAGTCTCAGTCCTATTAGCCAAGCCTGCACCACCACCCTGGCCTCCTCATATGGCCCTGACGCTTAATTCTAAGTCATCGATGGTGGCTGCATCTCAGGGGAACGGCGTGTCCGCAGGAGAGCTAACAAGTCTCTCGGGATCTTCCCAGTCCTCCAGGGGCACGAGACGGTCACAGAGATAAGCCATTTCCAACGCTCTTACCCAGCAATGCTTCTCCCGTGTGTTGTGCTCACCTCCGTGATCTTGTGCTCACATGTCACATCTTACACCAGGGGCGGGCTGCTCACTCTCTCTTAACTGTCATCTTCCTGTCCGATCTGTCCTCACCTGTCTGTCTGTACTTCCACACCTTTCCCGGATGGTCTGTTCCATGCCCAATGCGTCACCACGTAGATAGTAATGGAGTTTTCCAAACCTGCTTCTCCACCCTGGACATTATCTAGAGCAGTGGTTCTCAACCTTCTGGCCCTTTAAATACAGTTCCTCATGTTGTGACCCAACCATAAAATTATTTTCGTTGCTACTTTATAACTGTAATGTTGCTACTGTTATGAATCGTAATGTAAATATCTGATATGCAGGATGGTCTTAGGCAACCCCTATGAAAGGGTTGTTCAACCGCCAAAGGGGTCGCGACCCACAGGTTGAAAACCGCTGATCTAGAGCTATTGAGTTGATGTTTGATCATCACCACTTCAGATATTCACACGCCTTCAATTTCAACACATCCTGAAAGGAACCCATAATACTCACATGCTGTCAAACACACAGGTCTTGAGTTCTCTCAGTTAATAAGCATCCAGGAGATAAAGCCCTCAGTCCAGGCATGATCCATCCCTTGCCCTATTTCTCCACAGTCATCCCCAAGTGCTGTGAATTCACACCCATGACTTCCAAGGCGGGGCCCTTCCTCCTCTCTGCCGCCTGATTCAGGTGCTCTGACCCCAGCTGGAATACTGATGCCCTCAGAATTCTTTTTGCTGGGGTTCACCTTTCATGCTGCCTGGATTGTTTCCTCCAGTTACATCAAGACACTCCTCTTAAATACATCTTCTAGTTCCCTTCAGTGAGCGTGTCCAGCTTTACCCAGTTGGAAACCATTGGAGGGGTTAGTTAAAAAAAATTATATATACATTTATGGTAGAATACTATGCATCCACTTAAAAAGTTGTACTTTATTTATTTTTATATTTATTTATATGAAAGACCGTTCATCCTCTATTTTTAAGTGAAAAAACCCCCACATTACAAAATAGTATGTATCATAGAATCCTCACCAAGGATACATATGTACAGGGGTGGGCAAAAGTAGACTTATAGTTGTGAGTACTTGAAACACAGAGTTTATTCTTGTATTATTATTTATTAATTATTGTATTATATATTTGTACTGTAACTGTAAACCAACTTTTGCCTACCCCTGCATTTTATGTGCATATAAAAATATATGGAAGGATCTCAGAGGAAAAGAGGTTTGGGGGGCTGGAAGAGATTAAGCAAAGAACTTGTATGCATTTTGCATAGCCCAAGAACACAGACAATGGTGAGATGAAGGCCTGGGGTGGGGCAGGGGCTGGGTGGAGGGAAAAAGCGGGGAATGGGATACACCTATAATACTGTCAACCATAGAAATGTATATGAAAGGATATAAAATGCTAAATGTTGTTTATCACTTGACATTCGGGTCACAAAGATTTTACTAGTTTCTTTATACTTATGTGCTTTGAGTTTCTTAAAGTGAAGGTGTGTGCTTTTAAAATTAAAAGTTTATTATTAGAAAGATTTGGTTCTGATATGCTCTGTTCTGTGTGAGGTTCCCTAATGTTACTTTCCTATCACTTGCTACCCACGTGCTTTGTTACTCAGAGAACAGAACAGGTTGTGCTGAAATTACCTGTGTGCATCTGCTCCCTGGCCTGGACTGTCAACTTGTTGAGGACACAGCCACGTCTTACTGGTCTTGAATCCTGATATTTAGCCCAATCATTGGATTTCCTACTAGAATTAAGGTTCTTTTCCTGCT
>NW_006286246.1:1499899-1500166 GCF_000327345.1 Myotis davidii | reverse complement strand
ACGTGTGTATGCTTACTGTCCATTGGGCCCTGTTTTAGGCATACCACATGCATTACCTATGAGGCAGACAGTCATATGATTCTTGCTGCTGTTACTATGGGGAGAATGGAGGTTTGGAGGTAAGTCTTGCCTGGGGATCTGCTCTGAGCTCGGGTGCCTCACTTGAAGTCCCTTGCTCTGAATGACATTATACTGTCTCCAGTGGGTCCACTATCACCACGTAACACTTTGGGAAACAAATGCCCTTCACCACAGAAAAGATCCTGG
>NW_006286246.1:1492629-1499884 GCF_000327345.1 Myotis davidii | reverse complement strand
TGAACAGCCAGCACTGTAGTATTTTTGCTGCTCAGTTTTGCTCAGAGCTGGTTCCATGGTAGAAAAGTCCAGTCAACATGCTGACCCAAAGCCACATCTGTGTTGTTAAGATGGCTCTTGAAGGTGAGGTCCTGGCATTCCCGAGTTCCCATGACCTGAGTAGAAAGAAAGAAAGAAAACAACAACAACAACAACAAAGCAAAGCAAACAAGTCATCCTAGAACTTCTGTTCTGATCCAATTAAAAAATGACTTTATTACATGGGCCTGAATCAGCAAAGTGGCTCTGTAGATGAAAAAAAGAACATGGCTAGACCACAGAGATGCTCCTATTTTTCCATGTCCCCTCACCTGGTTTCCTCTAAGGTGACCAACCATCCAAGTGTCTTTGGGACTGTGGGATTTATAGTATCAAATGGGGATAGTTGATCACCCACCACCTTATTTCCACATTCCCACATGACACCATCAGGGAGCTCCTCCTTACCCCTTTATACAGACACACACACACACACACACACACACACACCCGCGCCCCCCCCGCCCGCTCACACACCTCCAACACAAACACAATACACACATCACTACACAAAACACACATATACCACACACACCACACATACAATATACACTACACAAACACAACATACGTAAAATAAACACAACACACTAAAAAACACTACAGATACTACTTACTCTTCTCTCATTAAAACATAACACATAAGAAATATGGAAAATATAGAAAAGTATGAAGAAAGACAAAACACACACACATTATGCCACCACCATCCAGGGATAATTGCTCTTAAAACTGTGATGTCTTTCCTTTCAGTCTTATTTTTTTTTTCTATACAGGCAACCTTTCTGTGACGTATTTTCACATTTTATAGCTGCCCTCGATACTCATTCCAACTAAATTATCTTCATAAAATTATTTGTAGGAGTGAAGAAAGCCCAGGATGATGGATTTCACCCTATATCCCCGAGATATGGCTCTGGACAGGTGCCCAAGGTGTAACATACTAGAACTACCGAGGACTTTAGTATCAGGTAATTACATCCGTAACAGAGATTAGCAACCAATTTTGAGGTTTGTAGTTAAAGGAAGGCAGGAGAAGTTGCAGAAAATTTAGCAGAGAACCACAATAGCTTTGGAATATTTCATAATGAGATCAGAGAGCTGGTTCCATAATTATTAGCAGTAACGGAGTATTTCTTACATGAAAGAGAGTGATAAATTTCTCCCCCTGCGTCTAGTGAACAGTCAGACAAGAAGAAATGAGTCTTAAGCATAGTGTGAGGGATTTAGGCTAGATAATAGGAAAAGTTATTAACTACCTTAGTGGGTGAGAGAGAGTCTACGAAATCTCCTTCTCTGAAAGTCTTTAAAAAATGATAGAGATTTTCCTATCAAGGAAGGATTAAGTGTGGGCCTGCCTAATGTCGAAGAATAAACAAAATAGCCTGTCAGAGTCTCAGCCAGCCCTCCGGTTCCATTATTCTCTACATAATAGAGAGCACGCAAAAATACATGTAAAATCGATTTTTATTTCATATTTTCCTTTGAGAAACCAAGAAAAATAGATAGTGATATTCTTAAAGTTTGAGTTTAATTTTCAGATGGTTGCGGAACAGCAAAGTGCTGTGGGGTTGGGGGGTAACATCGGAGGAGTGTCACTGCAGTGTGACCAAGTTGACTTCCATTATTTTTCCAAACTGCATCCTTTTGCTTTCCCCTGAAACTTTAAAATAAGTTCATTTCGTTTAGTAAATGTCTTAGCTGGGATTTTCAGCTCTATTTGTATTTCAAGGGATTAAGCTAAATCTGCGCGGCTTGCAACACCACGGTGACTTCTGGCCTTCGCTTCCTCATGCCTGTTACATTGGCCATTCCTAATTGTTAACAATGTTCAGTTCAACGCTCTTTATATTTTCTGCTGGTCTTTTCCTCTTCTGCACGCTCATGCAAATAGTGTATTTGTAGTGAATATGGTCCTGAAAGTGTACCTTTCTATGCAAATTGGCAGCTCGGGGAATAGTTGGGAGCAAACAATGTCATTGAAAGTCACTCAAATCAATTGGCAAAAATTACTTTCTGTGATTATCTAGTTTTTGCAGTTACATTTTTAATCTTGACAGTTTAAGTGTGTTTAGGGTTCACGGTAGTGAAAGGCCAAATAGAATGTGGGGCAGGTCACTGTTGAGATTCCCATCGCTTGGCTAATGAGATTTCTTTGGATTTTTGGTGTCAGTTTGTATTATTAAGATTGAAGAGAGATACTTTAGAACAGAACAAATGAACACTGATTTATTGGGAGCCGATGATGGGCCAGGTATGTATTAAGTAGAGTGGTGCATGGATATCGGGAGCACTTCGCTTGCAAGGGCCTTACTATCCAATTAACAATAACAACAGAAGTAGTTATAAGAATATAGCTCATATAGGAAGAGGTGCCACACGGCAGGGCATGGCTGCATGTCATTTGAATTATACAGGTGAAGATGACTTGATTTAGGGGAGAAAACTGTGTCAGGCTCCTTTTCTTCAGGTGACGAGCAATGAGTTGGTCTCAAAGGCCTTGGGTAAACAAAAGGGGACCTTCCAGGTGACAAATTACTGTGTAGAAAGTTTGAGTGGGAGAAAGCAAAAGGTATGTTTAGGAACCAATGACTGTATTTTGGTTGGCAAGGAGACTTGGAGAGGGAGACTAGTGGGAAAAGTTTGGAGACCAGTTCTCAGTTAATACCAAGTGTAGTCATTTTCTATTGCTTTGTTACCAATTACCACAGACTTAAGAATTTAAAATAATACCAATTTATTATCCCATAGTTCTGTAGGTCAAAAGCCTGGGTAGGTGCAACTCGATTCTCTCCCATAGTCCATAAGGGAAGACCAAAATCAAGGGGTCACCTGGGCTAAGTTGAGGTTCTGAAAAGCATTTGCTTCCAAGGTCTTTCAGATTTTTGGCAGAATTCAGGCTTTGTGGCTCTAAGAGTGAAGTTCTTGTTTTCTTGTTAGCTGCTGGCCAGGTACCACTCTCAGCTCCTAGAGGACATACTCTTGTCCTTGCGTGATGGTTCCTTCCAACTCAGCAATAGAAAAATTCTCTCCTGTTGAATCCTTCTCCCTCTCTAATCTCTCCGACTTCCTCTCTGGCCACCGGCTGGAGAAAACACTCTGTTTTCTGAAAGTCTCGCATGATTAGCTGAGGCTCTCCCCCATCATCTCCACTTTGATTAATTCAACGTCAACTGATTAGTAACCGTAGCAGTTAGGTCTACAGACTCCCTCCATGTAGGATAACTCAGTCATGGGCTTAACACAAGGAGATGGAGATCGGGACATCAGCTTCAAACCGCCCACCACACCAAGCCTATATATGGTGCTGCCGCCACATCCCTTTCTGTTGCCTGAGAGCTCCAACCTCAGGACATGTGAAGAAAAAGTGCCTGGTTTAAATAGTGGCAGAAATGTGGTAGAATTTGGCACTTTTGTCAACTCTGGGTTGTTTCAATAAATACCCTTTTCGTGGAAGAAAAACGAACATGTAAGTAAAGTTCTTAGAGAGTCTTCCATTCATCTTTCAAGGTTGTAGCTTATGAAAAGCTTCCTTATGCCCATGAAGACATTGGCAGCGTTACTGACCTGACCTAGATGGGAAGACAAACTTGAAAGAGTGAGAAACATTCCTCCGAGGGTGTGCATCCGATTCATAAATCCCTCTTCTCTTTTGCTGGCCGGAGTCTCCTTATATTTGCTACATTTTTAAAGAGTCATGTCATTCCACAAAAAGTATAAGGTCCCATTTCAAGGGATAGGCAGTGGAGTTGGTGTCAGAATTTAGTGAAGAAAAAATAACTCTAGCTGTTTATAACTAAAACGGACTGTGCTCATGGTATTCTCTGTACCAACGTGGCTGCACCATGTTGGATCATTCAGGGGAGAGATGGTGTTTATTTAAACCTCTCCCACTGAGTCACTGCATCCACTCTGAAATCTGACAGCCAACCGAGTGGGCGGAGGGAAAAGGGGGAGAATGAGTATTCAGAGCTGAAGAACAAGGAAATAGTTTCTTGTGCAGTGTCCTTGGCCCCAGTTCCTGATGAAGCGCAGACAGTTGCACGCAGGGAGGCTATATGCTGCCAGTCAACACATTAAGTGCCCCTACCAGCCTCGGGCAGAGCAATGTGCACGCTGTTCTGGGATTTTTCAAAATTGCTCAAGTCCTTTTAGGCTATGAAGAAAGCTCCTTCTCTTCACCAGGCTGGTTAACTTTATGGAGGAAGAGTATTAAGTCCTTTCTCATAATCTATGAATTCCATGCTAATGGCTGAATGCAAATATTGTTATCACCTACCATTGACAGAAGACTCCATTGTTACAATGGAGAAAAGTGTTAATCCGTTTGTAATTAATGCCTTATTGGGGTCTGCACAGGTCAAGGATAGAGTTGGATTTTGGTAAATTAACTCTGAAGTCCTTTTCTTAATCCTCATTTTTCTTTTATCTTAAAAAATAACTGTTGTATATAATTTTTTAAAAAAACCAATGATATGTAAGACCTGGCTTATATGCTGAAATGAAACAAACCTGGACAAAGGGTGAGTGTGAAGGCCATAGAGCTCTTAATACAACCTCCCTAACAAAACATGCAGAAAAATCCACAGGAGAGAAATTACTCTGGTCATGTGGCAAGGATTAAACATTAGTATAATAATTTGCAATCATTATATTGGTGTCTCCAAGAATGGTTAAGAAGAACATTTCTTCTAAATTCTGTCAGAGATAAAAATGTATCTTAAAACCAAATGGAAGCTGAAAGCTAATATATTCAATTAACTAATGAGCTCATCAATTCATGAATATTTGTTCTGTTAAGGATTATGTGATATAGAAGAAAAACATAAAATATTTTTCTTTCTTGGTCACAACAAGCCATTGGAGACACATGAAACCAGTAAAGAGTTTGATGGTGTGTTTTGTTTCATGAGTTTGGCTCTGCGATGAGTGGCAGGTGTCTGGAAAGGTGCCCAGGAGGAGTGGGCATGAGCCAGGCTCACTGAGGAGTGGACTGGGTAGGCGGGGACTGTATAAGGTGGCTTAGCAGGCAGGAAATGGCAAGTGCTAGCAAAGGCAGGATCTCAATGGCATTGCTATACTCTGCGACCTTAAATATGTATAGATGGCACACAAAATAGTGATGAGCAGCGTGGACTTTGCATTCAGGCAGAGCTTGCATTAAATCCAGCGTCATCACTTATGAAATGGCTTTGGAAAAATTATTTAACTGTTTTGGCCTTCAGTTTCCCCATCTGTAAAATGACAATAAAAGTAATAATTACCCACGGTCTGTAAGGAGTGTTGAATCAGAAGGTATCTAGACTTGCAGAGGTATGTATCTGGCATATGCTTTCATTACTATTATTTAAAAACTAGAGACCTAATGCACAAAATTTGTGCAAGGTTAGGTCTTCCTTCCCCTGGCTGCTGGCACCGGCTTCCCTCTGGCACCCGGGACCCAGGCTTCCCTGGCAGCCCCAACTTTATCCGGAAGGTTGCCTGGAAGGACATCTGGTCTAATTAGCATATTATGCTTTTATTATTATAGTCATGAGGATGATCAACCAAGAGCTCCATTTAGCCTGTGAATAAAGTAAAAATATCCAACAACTATTACATGTTTGCTACATGCCAGACATTCTTTGGAGTATGTGACATGTATTACCTTATTTACCACTCATCCCACGCTGTGGGGTAGGTAGCATCATTATCCCCATTTCACATATGGGGAAAGTCCAGCAAGGAAGTGTGTGATAACCTGTGCAAGGTAATACCACCTACGCAGTTGTAAGAGCTGGGATTTCAATCCAGGCAGCCTGGTGCTGGAATCTGGCTTGGGGTCACCAATCTGTATCACCCAGGACTCCCATGGGAATCGTAACCAGCAGATGCCATTGCTTCTCTTTGAGCTCTGCAGGATGCTCAAAATTGTCTTCACTAATGATATCTATCCTTTATTAATCAAGACAGTAAGAGCTAATGGGTTCAAACATTTTTAAAAATTAGGTACTTTGTCTTAGAATAAGAATTTATTCTAGCGATATACAAATTTTAAAGAATTAAAAAAAGGGCAGTAGAAGAAACAGTGTAACATACGCTGATTCTACAAGGCTCATGAATCTGTACAAAGTCTGTTGTTTTACTCCTGGTCTTCGAAAAATTTCAGCAGCCAATCAACATCCATCTAAGCATTTACCATGCACCAGCTACTGAGAAAAGCAGGCGGTCTCTGGTCCTCGAGGAGTGGCTGGTCTAGTCGAATGTGCAGAATAGTAGAAGCGAGCCTTGCCGATGGACTAGACACAGAGCCAGAATTGAAGCACAGGCTGTGACCTTGAGGCAGTGTCACCCAGTCTCTGATGTTCCTGATTTTCTAACTGGTAAAATGGAGATAACACCACCTACTTCCCAGGGTTGTGAGAACGGAATAAACTGTGGACATAGCTGCAAAGCATCTGGTATTATTCCTGGAAAGTAGCTGGTTCTCATTACATGGTTTCTGTTATGATTACGATTAATATTATTTGACATCCATTCGTAAGAAGATAACCAGACATGACAAGTATATCAAACTAAAGGCGCAAACGATAGCTATGCTTTACCTTCAAAGGGGAATCGCTGGAGTGTTCAGAGCGATTTTCCAAACGAGGTAGAGTTTTATTTGAGTCAGTGCTTTCCTGAGTGGTTTCTAAAACCCCCCGAGTTGTTAGAAGTAAAGGAGTCCACGTACGTTTAGGAACCACTGGCTACAAAGGTTGAATAGGCTTCTTCACTGTGTGAGGAGGGACTCCTTGTGTGGCTTCTCGGTGCCGTTTGGTGGCAGTTACACAGTCCCTCTCCGAAAGGAAGACTCAGTAGTTGGTGTTGCCCGGGCATATTCATCCTTTTGTTCTTTCATGGAGTTCCCAGGGGCTGGGCTGGTAGAGCAATATCTGGGGAATGTGGAGTGAGACCATGTCCAGAGGATGGACGGGCAGGCTCTGGACAGAGATGGGGCAAGGCCATGAAGGAGTAGAGGCAGGACCATGTGAGCCATGGGAGATCAGGCTGCAAGAGTCGATTGGGGGACTATTTTGCAGAAATAGAGAATGAGGGGAGGGTTTGTTTGCATTTAGAAGTTTGTGTTTTTCAGAAAGATGGATCTGAAAACATGATCCAGAGGGTCTGGATGGGCTGAGCCTGCAGAGGGAAAGCT
>NW_006286246.1:1451882-1492172 GCF_000327345.1 Myotis davidii | reverse complement strand
TCCCCCTCTCTCCCTCTCCCCCCGACCCCCCTCTGTCTCTCCTGTCTCCTCGTATTATTGAGATTAGCAGGCCTATGAGGGTAATAGATGCAGGATGAGCTCCCTGTCTTCTCCCTTCTCCATCCACTTTGACCGTGACCTGGAAGATATTCTTCTACCATGCAGACATTTTCAGCCACAGTGTTGTACTATTTGGTCACCTGGCTTATTTGGCGTGTGAACTGCTTTATACAAAATATACAAAGAATATTTATATTTCCCTGTTTAACCCGTGAGGGGTGAGGTAAAGGCGGTCTTCATAAGCACAGAGATTAAAAACACAACAACAACACCACATGCTAACCACCTTACAGCCACAGCTGCCCATGTAACATCACAGCGTTTGCAGCCAGAGTGGTCAGTGGGCAGCAGAGGCAGCTCAGGTCATACGTCCAGCACAGGAAATAGATTTTCAGCGTGTTATTTATGACCCAGCCTTAAAGGAAAACAGATGGTCCTACTTTCAGAGCTGTTTTGCTCTTGTTTCAAATGGCTAATTCAAATCAAACACAGGATTCTATTCTTAGTCCAGGCAGCTGCTGCATTGTCTGAGGCGGGCTGTTTTTCCCAACAACACCCCCTCCCCGGGACAGAGTAGCCGGAGCCACGTCACCATCACCCAGCGGCCCCGAGAGAATGCAGCTGCCTGAGCACAACTGCCTATTGCTGGGTGACACCCCTTGGAATGCACGGTGGCTGCATTCTGCTTGGAATCCACAGTGTCCACTCGCTCCACCTGTGCGTGGCAGCCTGTCAGAGGCGGGCCTTCCCTTTGAAAGCAGCGATTTCTTCTAATTTTAGAGCAGTGACCTTTCGGGAACCCTTTCAGGGTGGGGAAGATTGCGGAGATGGAAATAGAAGTCAAGGTTGAGAGAGGAACTGGGGTGTGCGAGGTACCCAGAGACGCAGCACAGGGCAGAGCACCCAACGCCTACCTCCTGGGTGCCCTTGTCACCTTGCGATTTCCTTCAGCCCAAGGCTCAATGCAGGAGACACTGACAAGAAACCAAAAAGCAAACATTTGAAGCAACCATTTTCTTTAAAAATCCATTTTTGAAAACAACATAATATATGCACATCGTTTAAAAAATAAAACACTTGCATTTCTTTGTCCCCCACTCCCCCTCCACTCCCTGGGAGGGCTCCTTGGCTTCATCTCCCACTGGACTCCCTCCCTGCACCCCACACCAAGGAAGCAATCGCTTCAAATTCTCCAGCCGTTGCCTTCAGGGATTTACCTCCACATTTCTAGGAAATGTGTTCATATTGCTGATTCTTTCATTGTAGATAGTATCTCAATGTTGTCTGGTGGCATTTGAGGAGGCGCGTGCCTACAACTCCTCTCCCAACTTCTCCCTTCTCCCAATTGAGTTCGAGTACATCTCGGTTAATTATCTGTTTTTATATTATTATGAGTAAGTAAATAATTTTCATTGTCAAAATGCATAGCAGAATATTAAACTTTCTTGTACAACTTTAAGTTTTCCCAGGAGTCAATTATTGCACAGTTTTTAAATTCGCTTATTTTTATGTTCTTCCAAAACCTTTTTTCCCCCCTTTGGGATAAAAAAACTTGTCAAATGAATAACCATATATTTTTTAAGCAATCAGGCACATCCTAATACCTATACCACTCCATCTCCCCTGCACCCTCACGCCTCTCGGAAACCTCCCCTCTCTCTCTTTCCTCTTGCTCTGCTATATCGTTGGTGAGGTCATTTGAAGAAGGCTTAATGCTAGGACTTTCTATTACTTTTTCTCTGTCTTTGCTCCCTTTTTCAAGATTCCATGTCCTATGATATCATCTTAAACACAGATATGTGGGAAGCAAAAGTTTTGATTCCTTGGATTCCTAAAATAATTGTTATTTTACCCTCACATTATACAATTATATCCTGACAGGGCAGAGACAATGAGAAAACAAGATTAGTGAACTTGAAGGCATATTAATAGAAACTCTTTAAAATTAAGACCTAAATGTAAAACCTAAATCTACAAAACTTCTATAAGAAAACATAGGAGAAAATCTCTGAGATCTTGAACTGAATTTTACCAAAATAAAAACTTTAACTCTTTCATAAAAATACAAAAAGACAAGCCACAGACTGGAAGAAAATAGTTACGAAACACGTATCTGATGAAGAACTTATAAGCAGAATTGTTAAATTAATAAAAAAAAAAGGAGGCATTAAAGTGGATGTAATAGCTTAACAGTCTACATAAGCAAACCAAACCTAAGTCTGTATATGCCTTAAGGCTAAGAAATCAAAACCTAAGGATAATGAATGACAAACAGCCAACTAGCTTTTTCTAAATATGACAAACACTTCAGCTACAGCCAATCAGATATTTTCTTATTTTGCTTCTGCCCTTTCTCTGGGAAAGTTTCCCCCCTAGCTCCAATGACAGCAGATTATTTGCTCAAATAAACTCATACCATTTTTAAGATGCTTCTGTTTATCTTCTAGCAGTTCTGGTGTCAGAAGTAGAGACCCCTGGTGGCCTCCAAGAACAGCAAGCAATGAGCAGGTGTAAGATACTGGCTGAGCTCATCACACTCAAGCTGTTTTCTCACCGCCTCTGGAGATCCTGGGTAAGTCCCTGTCGGATAACCACGCTCTACAGTTTATGAACCCTCAGTCTTTCTACAAGCATGTCTTTTTCCGGACTGGATCTGGGCTCAATTTCCTTATTGGCTGAACCAGGAGGAGTCTGTGCCATGGCAAATGCTTCCTGCTGTACCTGGATCAATACCTCTGATTTTGTAGGAAATACAAGAGATTAACAAACACACCACTTGGCTAAATTAGATGGATGCCCCTTCAGGTACATCCTTGGACTCATTTGAGAACCAACTGGTTTGGCTCATAGGAAAGCTGGCGAAGGAGCATAATTCTGTGTCTTGGTGTTATCCTCCTGGGAGCCCTCACTGTGGTCTCCCAGGGGTGCTGTATTCTCTCAAGGGTCTTAAATGCATCTTTGCAGCCATCAGCAGAACACCAGATGGACTCACTGGAACTGGGGAAAACAGAAACAAGCTGAACAACAAAATGAGCCACAAAAACAATTCTTCCACATCACAAGCTACAAGTTTCAGGATGAGACAAGAACAGCGTAACTCCGATGGCGACTGAGAATGACACTAATACCAATTTTTGGTCCATTTCTCAAGTATGAGAGGATGGCCAAGAAAGTGGAATTGTTAATTAAACAAAGAGGCCGCTAGCCTGAGGCGGTTCTAATACCTTAGCAGTCTACATAAGCAAACCCAAACCTAAGCTTGAAAATGCCTCAGGGTTAAGAAAGCAAAACTTAAGGACAGTCAACCAGATAGGCTTTTCCAAATAAGGCAAACAAGTCAGATGATTTCCCTGCTTTGCTTCAGGGTCTGCTCTAGAAAAGTCCTTCCTTTCAGTAGAGTGTTCTTAACCACTTTGGCACTGCTCGATCAGAACTGATTTTGCTAACATAAATTCTTAAAAATTTTAATATGCCTCAGTTGCTGTTTTAGCAATATAAGTAACTCTCACAGCCCAGCAGTAAGAAAACAACTCCATACAAAAAATTACCCAAAGATTTGAATGGACAATTTAGCAAAGAAGATGCGTGGATGGCAAATAAGGCCACGAAAAGATGCTCAACATTAGTCAGTAGGGAGATGTGAATAGCAGCCAGAGTGAGTTACCACTTCATACCTATTAGAGTGAAAAATTAAATAGACGGCCCTTGCCAAGCATTAACAAGGGTGTGGCGGAGCCGGAGTGTTTATGCGCTGCTGGTGGGAATGTAAAATATTCCAGCCACTTTGGAAAGCAGTCTGGTAGCTTGTTAAAAAGTTGAACTTACATCTCTTTATGTGGTCAGCCATTCCATTAATAGGTATTCACCCAAGAGAAAAGAAAGTATATGTCCAAAGTTCTGAGCAGCATTTTTGTAATAGCCAAATTCTAGAAACAACCCAAATGGCTGTCAGCAGATAAATGGATAAACAAACCATAGTGTATCTATACAATATGATATAACTCAGCCATAAAAACAGAAAAAAATGTTGACATTCATAATAATATGCATCTCAAACGAAGTATGCTGTAGAAAGAAACAGACAAAAACAGGTACAGTACATTAGTCCAGTTCTATAAATGCTAGACAACACAACCTAATTAGTAGTGACAGAGCAAACCAGTGTTTGCCAGGGGTTGGAGAGGAGGCACTTGAGGGAGGGACCCAACGGGTTCACCATCTAGGTCTGGTTGGTGGTGGTTTCGAGGATAGTGACATATGTCAAAGATTGTCAAATTGTACACTTTAAATAGATGGAGTTTTTATTTGTCAGACCTCAATGGCATTTTAAATTTAAAATAAGAAAGCTTCGTAGAGATACATCTGAAATTACACATTCTGACAATTCCAAGAATGCTTTTGGATCACTGGTATCTATTCATCCATCAACATCTATCAGCCAGCCACACACTGAGGTACAGTTATGTTCTAGGTAAGCACCCCAGAGTCCCTCACTTCACTGGCTTTCAGTCTAATGGGGGAGAGAGACAATTGTGTCTATAAAATAATAATATGTAATACTTATTGAGCCTTTTCTGTTTGCCAGGCATTTTTTATTTTTATTTTTTTAAATATATTTTATTGATTTTTTACAAAGAGGAAGGGAGAGAGATAGAGAGTTAGAAACATCGATGAGAGAGAAACATCGATCAGCTGCCTCCTGCACATCTCCTACTGGGGATGTGCCCACAACCCAGGTACATGCCCTTGACCGGAATTGAACCTGGGACCTTTCAGTCCGCAGGCCGACGCTCTATCCACTGAGCCAAACCG
The DNA here is from genome assembly GCF_000327345.1 of Myotis davidii. NCBI lineage: Eukaryota > Metazoa > Chordata > Mammalia > Chiroptera > Vespertilionidae > Myotis > Myotis davidii. The sequence continues at coordinate 1,487,300 of NW_006286246.1, read as the reverse complement.
GTTTTGGCTTGCCAGGCATTTTTTAAACATATCTCACACGTATAACTCATTGTTTTATTGATGAGGAAACCGAGGCAGAGACGAGCACTCTGCCCAAGGTCACTCAGTAAGTGGTAGAGCTGATGCCAGCCCAGGCCGTGTGGCTGCAGAGGTCCCGAGCCTACCCACCTCACTGTTCTGCCTTCACAGTGACACACTGAGAGGCACTGTGTGACGGGTACACAATACTGTGATGACATGGCACGAGAGAACGCCACCTAGTGAGGGGAGGGAGGAGTGGGGAAAGCCTCCCCCCCTCCCCCCAACCCCCAGCGAAGTGGAGAAGTGAAGGGTGAGGGGGAAGGAGCGCTGTAGGGGAAAGAGGGAAAGGCACTCCAGGCAGCAGGCATGTTAAGCTTGTTCTGTTTTGTCCATATTTACTCACAGGTGTCTCTCATTCTCTTTCTCTCTCTGTAGAATGGATAGGGATAGGGAACCATATTTGCCTATTGTTCTTGACAACACAGAGAACAGAACGAGGTCCCGGGGGCCTGGGAGCAGACACCTCTTCTTTTCTGGTGACATCTCTGCAGGCTTGACAAGAGCGGTCCGAGCGCTGGGAACATTGGCTACAGGCCTCACGTTGCATCCAACATACAGGGGCTTTCATATCTTTGCAGGTACTCCTCTGAAGCCTTCTGAGAGAGCCCTGCAGCTGCTGAAAGCCATGCCAAAACCAATTGTTTGAGGAAAATATGTAAATGATTGTGATAGTGTAATAGTGTCATTCAAAGTACTAGTCTCAACGTGCGCTTCTTCCGAGCAAAGGGGAAGATACACTTAGATTTGCAATTGCAAAAAGCCAAAGCTGATCCGCCCCCAACTCCCCAAATCCCTCCACTGAACATGTGACAGGAGTGAACTGCGGAATCATTGGCCCTCAGCGATGCTCCTGGGCGGCGCAGGGCCTGCTGCAAGGCCGCTGCAACCCGCGGATGTGATTGCGATTGTTTCATAGGAAAAACTGGATTAGAGATGAGACACGATGACATGAAGGACGCTCAGTGTTTGGCAAGTTCACACAGCAGCTCAGGGGCCCCACTAATCTGTAAGCCCCTGAAAGGTATATTGTTAATGCAACATGACAGATAAATTATATCGCGAACCCCAAGAAATGCCTCGAGGGAAATCAGAAAATGCCATTAGCAGACAGGCCTTTTCTGATTTTCCCAGGGTGCTGCTAGGTTTCCAGAAACTCGGCTCACAGCCCCACTGAATCACAGACGTCACATTACCAGAAATAGCTGCTGACAAATACTTCATTTAAATGCTATGGAGATAAAAGCAGGGAGGCTGCGCACAGTTAAAGGCGCAAAAGTAACATATGTGTCCGTTGGTACCTTGTCCCAAATGGGGGCACCGCGACCATTCATTTCCCTCTGCCTGGTCCTGTGTGGGGGAGACTGGAAGACATATGTCACTTTCCCACCTTAACGGGGCCTTTTCCAGTTTGTTTGGATTTATGTCACAAGCTTAATGAGATTTAAATGGAATTTTGGTATGTGAATAATACGGAGCATTAATGCAAGAACTTTAGTTTGCTGGGCTGCGGGCAGAATTTGCATAAGGGGTTTTAAATATGAAAGAAGAATATGGAAGCCCTTATAAATCACAAGGCACTGAGCACGACCGGAGCCGCCGAGGAAGCAGTTCGAATTACCGAAGTAACCATGGGGTCAGAAAGAGGCAGCGCCATCAGATTTATGAACGTCGCCAGTGTGGGAGGAGGCCCCTTGGACCATAGCATCCCTGATGGGACCTTTGAATACCTCCCCATCGGGACTCCCCTCCGCACATCACTTGGTCATCACGGCCTCCTGTGCCGTGGGGACAGGGTTTGTGGGGACAGGGTTGGAGGGAAGCAGGGAGTGGGGGCCACTGGCCCCCGTAGGAAGGGGACGTAGCTTGCTTAACTTTGCAGAGAACTCAGCGCTTTTTGTGAGACCCTGTTGTATCTACAGGAGCCTGGGCACCATTTCCCTGCTCCCTCACCAGCCTTATGGGCCCCTAGGACCCCTCCCCACTTCTTGTCACCCCTGGGGTTTCGGGGTCTCTATGAAGTCGCTTTCAAGTCACAGTGTCCCAGTGCTCCCTGCCCTGGCACTTTACTCCTCATTCCCCGGGGGGACTGGGAGCTTTGGCCTCAAAAGTCAAGGCTGGCCTTTGCTTCACCCTCTCGCCAGCCCATGTCACCTGTCCCCGAGGCAGGACGCAGGGAGCCCAGGCTGTGAGCAAGGGCAGGGAAGCTCGGTGAAGGGAGGGACAGCCTTCCAGAATTTCTGAATGTGTCCCCCACGCGGTCATCAGTCTGACACGCAGCCTAATCAAGTCAGCGCGGTGCCCAGGGCGGCTGGCTGGAGATCCGTGTCCTCCGAGGCTCTTAGGGAAATGAGATTGCAATTCAATCTCCATCTCACACAGTGAGCCTCGTGAAGTCACTGTGTCCCCGAGACCAGGGGAGGAGGAGGATCAGCAAGGCACCAGCCAGGGTCACAGCCGCCTGAACATGCTCCCGTGGGCTGTGCTGGGCTGAGCCCCCCTGTCCAAGTGTAGGGGGGCTGGCAGCAGAGACTAGAAGCCTCCAGGGAGCATTAGAGGGAGTCAGGCTGAAAGATGACCTACCGCAGGATCAGTGCCCAGGACAGTCAGGAATTCTCAGCCTGTCTTTATTTAAACAATCGATATTGTTTCCATCCTGGTGTTTTCGCATAAGATTAAATTTTTGGAGCCGCTGTACATTTTGTATGGGCGGTTGAGTGCCTCACCTTTGTCACCCTAGTCCTGGCTCTGAACTTCCATCAGTTCTTCAGGTGTTCAGGGGAGAAACTGAGGCACAGAGCACAGCGGCCTGCCTGTGTGCACAGGCAGTTAAGAGGAACATGCATGCCAGTTTATTTTCAGCCCGTGGCTTTTTTTTCTTCCTAATCCACCACACTGCTCCTTCACTTGCTAATTTCCTTTTTAATGGAAGAAAAATGTTTCCAGAAATCTGGAGAAAGTTTCCTTCTCATCCAGTTTAAGGCCAGTTGTCGGGGGTGAGGAGCGGGCGGGCAGGGGGAGCTGGCAGGTGCGCTGTGGGAGGGGCCCGTGTGGGGCTGCGGAGGCGGTTTTGCAGCGCGGGTCCCCGTGAGCCTACGTTTGCTATAGCTACAGGTTATTTCTGCGAAGGTAGGTCAAGTAGAATCTTTAAATGGCTGCTTCTTCAGATTTATAGCTATTTTAATTTAACACCAGTGCTCAGAGGAATGCTTTTATTTAACTTCAATAGAGGATAGCTTTATTAAAGTCAAATAAGAAACAGGAAAAAAAATGAGCCCAGAGAAAATATGCCCATGGAAATGCTTATTTGAGAAATGTTCAGATATTACATGCCTTTCATCTTAATTTATTTCTTAAGCATTGAATGAAATTTTAGGCCCACCTGAGAAGCAAAATAAGATTAGTCTCCTGAACAATAGGTAACCCGGTTTAAAAAAAAAAAAGACAGCAAAATTTGCAGAGATAAAAGTTTAATTATGTCCTAGTTGCTTGCTGAGATCTGGAAATCAATGTAGCTATTTCAATATAATTCTTAGTGGGCTATCAAATGACACGAGGGATCTTTGTCCCCCTTCTGTTAAAATACAGCCACCATAAAATAATTAACCAGAATGGAGTTGACATTAGATTAATGTAGCTAACCTCAGGTTGGCGGTGGAATTGCTTTTTGAACGGAACAGAAAAGAAGTTTCAGAGCGGACCGCCGTGTGCGCGAAGGTGCAGGAATGTGCTCGGAGCTCGGCGGCCGTCTCCTCCTTCGTCGTGTGGAATGAAACTCTAAACTCTGCTTCAGGACTTGCTTTTAGGAGAAAATGTTGAAATTTATAAATGGAAAAACCTGGCTAGTGTGCAATAGACCACTTCATAGATTTAGACCAGACCTAACATACGTAACACACATTATTATTATTATTATTTTTCTTTTTTAAGGGGAGGAGGAGGTGGTTGTGGGACGTTGAGGTAGGTTGCAATCTCAGTTGGGGCACTTAGTAACTAGATGACTGAGCTGTAGATGTTTCTCTCTCTCTCTTTTTTTAATTGAGGTGTAATGGATATATAACATTAGCTTTGGGTATACAATGAAATGATTCAATCTTTGTATGTATTGTGAAATGATCACCAAAATACATCTAGGTAACATCCATCATATATCGTTACAATCTCTTTTCTTAGCAACTTTCAAATAAGCAATGCAGTATTGTTACCTATAGTCACCATCCTGTCCATTATATCCCCAGGAATATTTATTTTTAAACTTGGAAGTTTGTACCCATTTTGTCCACTCCCCACCCCCTATTTCCATGCATTCAATTACATAATGGTAACATCAACTTATCTACCTTAAAGTTGTTGTATAGAGCAAATCCCCAAAGTTTCTCTTTATATACATGTTAATTTTTATTACATATTAAATATTAAATATTTTGTATAATATTAGAAGTTAAAAAATCTGCAGAGCTGCTTACTAAAGAGTCCAAATGTTCTGGTGGATATTATGTGGTTGGGTTCCTGCGACTTAGAAAGAGCATTTTATTAAAATAATATGTCTTGTAATTCCACACTTTGTTTTCTGAACTTTATGGAACCAGATTCCACGGTGGCTCTTCTGGAACCAATGCTTTAGTCTAAATACCCAAGCGGCTTCCCAAGAACCTGAAAAGACTGTGGATGTGGTTATTGGAAATTTTCAAACTGGACCCTATTTTCTAGGGAATGCTTTGGACTTCTGTTTACAACAAATGTCTGGATCTGATTTTTTGGAATGATCATGCTAACTTGGTGAAATCATTTAAATGTGTGTCAGCTTGACACGTCAGAGGGAACCTTCCATGTTTTAAAAACAACAACCACAACAAACCTGGAGCAAGGAACATGGAACCGACAGATAACAGGGTACCCTTAAATTATTGGTCCACTTGTTGATTTGTGGACCTAACAAATGTTGAGAATCGACTGTAATACCGAACTCTCTGCTCGATGAGTTTTACTCATTGGTGAGTAAAACTCAAGGCATGACCCCGGCCTTCACAGAGCATTCAAGATAAGGAAGGCAGGTTTCAGTCCAAGAACCACACAAGTGAACATAAGATAATGACTATCCTACGTGCTCCACGGAAGTGGTCCACAGTGACTTAAGAGGATGTGGTCTAGACATGGATGCTGACAAAGGCTTCCTTGAGGGAGATATGCCTGAGCTGAGATCTGAAAGATTTGTGATTACAAAAGGGGAAGGTGAAGGGACGGGGGGTGGCAGAGAGACATTCCATGTAGAGGACACAGCAAGTCTAAGTCCTGTGGCAGAAGGACCATGACATAGTAAAGGAACTGTGAGCAGTCCAAGTGGCTGAAGCGTGCTACACCATGACCATGTGGAGGTGGAGAGGAGCCACACTATGAAGGTCTTGGTGGCCATGCCAGAATTGTGGTCTTGATTCTAAGACCTATGAGAATCACTGAAATGGTTTAATCTGATGTATGGTGTGTGTGTGTGTGTGTGTGTGTGTGTGTGTGTGTGTATGTGTGAAGATCACATTTGTATTTTAAAAAGATGACTGTGGTTGAAACATGAACAAAAGATTGAAAATGGGCGGGAGTCAATGCAGGCAGATCCTCTCAAAGGCTCTTGAATTAGTCTAGGAAAGATGATGGTTGAGCTTAAGATGAGCAGGGCAGGAGTGAGGAAACGTGGAAGGTTTTGAAAGATACTTAGGAAGTAATTTGGTCAGACGGTGTGAAGAAACGTTATAACTTGGGATTTCTTCTGATAGTTTTGAAGAGCCCATTTTATTTTTACTGATTTTTTTCATTTACTATTCTTTCAAAATTAATGTATTTGTTTACATATTTATGCGTACTTGCAGGAGTCAAGGAGTGTACAAGGCACTGGGGATTACATGCAGAGCCAAATAAGGTGTGCCTGCCCTTGTGTGCTTACAGCTGGGTGATGTGGTCACATCCTTTCCAGAGGTACTATCTGCTCATTCCTATACTCATTTCTTATGTGTTTCTCTCAGCTGTCATAGGGCCAGTTCGATTGGCATTGCAACGCTTGTCATCATGACCTGTGCTGGACAGCTGAGATCTGTTCATGTATAGATAACCGTGTTTCTTACAGTTTTTCCTTTTGTGGGTTTCTGTCTTGCTCTTATACCTACATTCTTGTTCCGATTCCTAAAACTTCCCTGTGATCTAGAAAGTGTGGGCTATCTCATCTTTTTCCTTTGAAAAAATGGTTAGCTTTGTTCTAAGCCAAACACAGTTTTATACAAAAACAGATGTATTGAAGTTGGTGAATGATCAATTTTAGAGTGAAGATAGAATAAATTTTTTCTTTAGGCAAAAATAAATTTCCCTCCAAGATCTTGGCTCCAGGCTCACAGGATATTAAGATTGGAAGAGGCCTTAGGATAGTTTAGGAAAACTATTTGCTGAAAAAAAAAAATCACTTGTGGTAAAAATAAATGATTTAGTATACTCCAGAAAAAATAAAGAAAATATGGTTTTCATCGTTCAAATGACATCTATTTCCAACAGCACTTGGCACCAGGCTCTGAACAATGATGGAGGGACTGGGTATCAGTACCTTGGATGCAGTAGATTGGGACGCCGAGCTATAAATGGAAAGGTGTAATATTGAATCCTGACCAAATTTAACTTCCCACTGAGCGGTTCTGATACGTGAAGGATGAATTGTGCTCGCTGTGTTTGGGGGAAAAAAAACTATCTCTCTAATAGCTACTTCAAAACCTCTCCCCTTTGACTGGTATGGAGTCTTTGTTAAAGACAGAAGGAAGCTAGCAGTGGGAAGAATATACAATAAAGAATAAAGGGTATTTTCTCCAGCTGTTTGCTAATCACAGTGAAGGATGTAATCTGTAATATCTATCTGTCTGTCTAGTTATTATCTATATAAATTTTAAGATCTTTATTTCTACTTAGTAGAATAAAAAGGTTAAACATTAAATGTATCCCTATTGGAAACAGAATGATTTTCTCTAATGTCCTTTTAGCTATCTCTGTTTTATTAGATAGACACATTTAACAACTTCTTATTTATTCTGATCTTTAATATCTCAATTAAAAATCACATCTGTTGGAGTGTAATTTCTCTGGGTTCTTTTGCAGGAAAATACATTCTGTCTGGGATGTAATATACTTCTCCCGCTTGATCTTTGGCAAATGATCTGTCTCTACTAGGGCTTCTCAGAATGGCACAGTGATTGTTAAAATCCTGTATGCGAAGGCCTCAGACATCCAGACTCATGCGATCTGGAGTAAGGCCGAGGAATCTGATTTTTATGTAACATCCCAATTAACTCTCATTTATAGCACCCTGGACCACTCTTTGAGAAACACTACTTTTAAACCAAGGAGCATCTTTTAAATAAAGAAAGTCTGTAAGTATAGCAAACTTGCTTCCTGTTTAAAAAAGTTCCTGACATAAAGCGCCATGGACCCAGACCAGTTGAATACGCATTTTTGTCCTCCTAGCTCTTGGCATGCTATTGATGTACATAAATCCAGGTTAAAAATGTCAATCTTTATTTTATTTTTAAATACTCTTATTGGAAAGTATCCCCCCTTTATGGGTAGCCTATTATAAGACAAAAAAGTAAATCTAAATATTCGCTTAATAACTTAAAAAAATATGAGAACGTTAAACCCTGAACTTAGCCCATTGCTAATTTTTGTGCTACACGTTGATGGAGAATTTCCATTGTTTTCTTTTCTACTTTATAGATCTGTCATACAGCTGTTACATCCCAAACTTGCATTTTGCCAAACTTTCTTTAAAAATATTTTGAGTGGATGAACCTCTGTCTGAAAAATTTAGCTGGTGTGATGTAATAGCTTAAGCCATTGTCCAGTATGAGTTTAAGTCCCAATGACCACCACTGTGGTGATCAGTTTTGCACAGTGATCACTAGAATAAAAAATATCAAAAAAAAAAGAAAGCCCTGGCCGGTTTGGCTCAGTGGATAGAGCATCAGACTGGGACTGAAGCGTCCTGGGTTTGATTCCAGTCAAGGGCACATGCCTGGGTTGCGGGTTCGATCCCCAGTAGGGGGCGTGCAAGAGGCAGCCAATCAATGATTCTCTCAAATATTAATGATCATTAATGTTTCTATCTCTCTCTCCCTACTCCTTCCTCTCTGAAATCAATATATATAGATTTCATTTGCTTTGGGAATGTGCAACTGGGCCTTGTTCTTGTGGGATGCCCGGCAACCTCTGATGACATGACATGAACCCACCATTTGCAACAATTCAGGAGCACTTTCTATATTCTTGCTATTGTTACCTAAGATATTTAATTATTTCCAGGTGCATCTTGAAGTGCTGATTAAAACAGAACCATATGGGTTGTAATTGATAACCGGAATGACATCTTCAACTCTGTATCATGCCTCACCCACTCACACATGTGGTGGTTTTAGACAACTTTCAAAGCAGGGGGCTTTCTGAAGTGATTTTCTAAGAAAAGAGCTCCAAATAGTTGGGATAGGATGACATGAATAAGCTCATTCCCTTAGAAACATTCCAGAAAAAACAGTGCATCAGGGATGAATGTCATTGGATGGATTGCAGGAGAGTTTTTGTTGGACTGTGGTTGGTTTTGGTTAGTTAACCTGGTCTTGGCTCAGTGGTGGCTAAACTTGTACTTGGTGGGGGTGAGATTTGGAATATTTGTGTTGAATCTGAGAACTTGGACTGAAAGTCACTCATGAGTATTTCCATGTTATCATCACAAGAAAGCGTGTCCACCAGGATACGAACACCAGCTGCCCAGAGAGCAGCCTCCACATCTCAGTGGCTTGACAAAGTCCATGGATAGTTCTTGCTCCTGCAGCTGTTTGCTGCATGTTGGGTGCTGTCCTGAGAAGCTCTTCTCTAAGAGATGGCTGGGAAGTCGGCCCCTTCTCACCTGTGATGCTGCCATCGTAAACGTGACCTCCGCGGCTGCAGAGGAAGCAGATGTAGTGTGGACGGTCTGCACGATGTTTCCTGCCAGGCCTGGGAGGACCTCACGTTCCTCTGGCCAGAACCCTGTCTCTCTGTGTTGAAGGGAGACCGGGCGACACGGTCTTCCTGTGCGCTCCTCAGGGGTAAGACTGGCTAGCATCAGGCCAGTCTCCTCGGAGAGAGTCAGGCCAATTTTTATAGTGTAATTCCTCTCCTGCTTTGGCTGTGTTTTGACAGAAAGCAGGGACATGTAACTTAGAGGGAGGAGTTTGGGTTCTGTTTGGGGGAAAGAAGGCCTTTAGAGTTTGGTGGATTTAGGTTCTTGTTTTGCCACTTTCTCCTATGTGATTTGGGATAAGTTTATTAACAATGAGAAATATCAGTATTTAGTTCATAGGGTTGGTATGAGAGTTACTAGTAAATGAGCTAATGCTCAGGAATTGCTTGTATGTGCTCAAGAATAATAATGATGATAATAAAAGTTGTTATCATTGTTATAGACAATGGATGTAATTATAATTACGATTAGTTGTTTATTTACCCTGTGACCTAAGAGGAAAGGGATTTATACAACAGTGTTTCAACCCTGCCTGCACAGGGGTGTCATGAGTGAGATTTACTGGAAGTGCACACGGAGGGCAGCGCCTGGCTGTGCTGAAGCCGAACCTTCTCCCATCAGTGTGTTGAGAAAGCCACACCCAGCACAGATGCTGAGCGCGTTCAGAGGCTGGAAGAACAGGTGTACCTGAGGGAGAGCCTGAGTCAGGAGACAGAAGATGGAGGGAAATTGGAGAATTTCATAGCAGAGAGCGGGTCCGGTGTCCAGCACTGCATGTCACCCCCAAATGTTAGGGAAGTCAGCCTCAAAGGTAAATGGGAGAGAGCGGTGTGAGCTGACCCTTCACACATGCTGTTGGCTTCTCAGATCCCACAAAGGGTCTCTCTTTGTAGCCCTCTTTCCAGCCTTATCTCTCGATCCAACCTCCTCTATCCGAGGCATCTGCTAGGAGCACTGTAAGTAGGTGGAGAGAATTAACCGCTCAAGAAAGAGAAAAAAATTGTCCTTTGCCTTGAAGGGCAATCGGCCTATCCAATTGCTCTGGATCTGAGAAGTCATTTCTTTTCTTGTGAAGCAAAAATGCTCGTGTATGCAAAGGCCCCCAGAGGCTTTTAATTTCTTCCTCTCAGTTCCCTTTAGACAGAAAACCTTGAGAGCATTTCAACGGTGAAGATAAAGAAGGTGTAGATCAGAATAAGCTTAGTTATGCTGCAATAACAAAGGATTCCAGAATCTCAGTTGGTGGGAGCTCAAGGTCGGTGGGAGCTCTGCTCTGTGCTCATCTCTCCCAAGGCCCAGGCCGAAAGATTAGCCACCGAAGGGAATAGGGCATCATTTGACACAGGGAATGCTGAGCGTGCCTACTATGGACAATGAAATGCTCTATCGTGGAGGTGACCACACCATGGGCTGAATGGTCATATGCCCACTTCCTCCGCACCCCACCAGGAAGTCAGGAAATTAGGTCTTTTGTGTGCCCGGAATGGGAGAACTGGATAGAGTCAAGCAGGACCACTAGTTACCACAGAGATTCAAATATCAAAAGTATGTCTGAATTTCCAACCCTGCCTAAGAAAGTCAAAACTGCCTAGGAAAAACAGCACATGGACTTTCCAGATAAATATGTCAAGCAAAGACCTCTAAGCCCAAAGCTAGACTGAAAAAGTTCTCCAACATTAGCCTCTCTAGAATTTCTTTTCTAAAGTTTATGAAATTGGGTAAAACAAAGATTACTGGTGGCTTGTAGTTAGGCTAAGAGTTGAATTCTTCTGAAAATTTTTATTTCTCTATTTTCTTTTATCTATTTAAAATTTCTAGAGAGGGTTGGGTAGTTCTTTCTTGCCTTTAAGAATAAGGGAGTGGCCTTTTTGTTGCAGGGCATTTACTTGTTTTTCTGCTCATGGCTGGGGACTGTTTCTGAATTTTCAATTCTTGGGTTCTTACTCTCCGCTCCACTGTGTCTAGAATAGTCATTCTTTTTATATTGACTGAAATAAGCATTGGACGAAGACTGAGCATGAAAAAATGAATAGGCATTAATGTTATAATGCCTCCGCGTATGTCCCATGTATCTCTGAGGCAGTTGTGAAAATTTCAAAACAAATTAATTTCGATTGATTTTCATTTAAGAAATAATGCGACACTTCCAATAATGTCCCAGCAGCAAACAATAAAGCCATATCTGTCATAGAGTTTTTGAGATGACATATCAAGATTCCTCTGAACATCAAAATAAGGTTTGCTTTCCATCTTTGGTCGGAGATGCCTGGTGCCTGTGGGCTTGTTACGTGAGAAGGCGTGAAAGTCGGTTCTGATTGTACCGTGTTTCTCAGGCGGCCGCTTTTCTTATTTGGAAATATTTTGGGATTGTCTGTTGATGGCAACCTACTTTTATTAATCTTTTGAAAAATTCTATCAGAAATAAATGCATTTCTCAAGGAGAAGAAAGACGTTTCTAAAACTCTTCAGTCTGAAAATCAAGTCTAAAAAGCAAGATTCATGAACAGGGGTTTCCTGGGACTCAGTTTAGCTTTCAGCTTGGGAGCCTAATCAAACAAATGAAGGTTTCTTTTTGAATTCGGCTTCTCTTGCCTTTCGACATCCTTTATGAATATTATTATCCTCATCATTTGCCTTTTGAATTTCGTAATATTCTTCTCTTTCTTCATATGCCACTTTCACATTCCACTCACAGTTCCCCCAGCACCTATTCAACCTAATGTCTCCCCCCGCCCCCGCCCCTCCAAGCAATGGATTTGTCATGGCCATTGCTTCAGTGTTAGGGACAATTACCTGGTGTCACTGAATATGGCTGGATCAACGTTCCCTCTCTGCTCTGGCCTAGACAGTACAGTCCTGCCTGAATGAGGCCCCGTTGGTCCTTGCAGCTATGGGTCAGAGAGAATAGATTGAATGGCAGCCAATCCTTTCTTATCTCGTCCTTTTTCCCTGACCACAAGCTTGCTGGAGGTTAGAAATAACTAGTTCTTTAAAGAAGAGAATGCCGGCACTTACCAAATATGCTCTAAAAATATGTAATAAACACTATGTTTGTAACAATAAAAAGCTGGGGAAAAACCACTCACATAAAAATACTGCCCCAGTTAAGAAATGTAACTTCCCTTACTCTGGGAATGATGTATTTTATGCACCTGTATACAGCTGGCGAGGCTTAACATTCTGAGGGCCACCTTTTAGTAACCAACTCCTCGAAGCCAGTGGGAAAATCACTGCTTTGATGTGTAAAATAACTGAGAAAATGGGTGTAGAGCCATATAAAATACCCAAGTTTAATCTGGACCGGCCAGGAGCAAGACTTGAAATCCTCTTACTGAGCAAAATGAATGAAGGCGCACTTGCCTTTTGAGGCACAAAATAAAAGAAACCTATAAAATTTGTGTGGCGCAGTGTCCCAGAAATCAATTATGTAATTTTGTACAATCATATCAGGTAGAGTATCAGCCCATTACTGAAACTCAGAGCTTTCAAACCTAATGGAGACTATTTGACATTCCTAGGCGAGCTGCCAAAGGCCCATTCCAATTGCCAACATGACAATTATTGACACAGACAAGTATAGGCAGGGAAGGGTTTTCAAGGAAATAATGTCAATAATTTTCTACTGTGTTTTAAGCTAAAAATCAGCAGAAGGTGAGTGACTAGAACCTGTATGAAATCTATATCTACAGATCCCTTGAGTGTTGGAGTAGTGGCGGCCAGTAATGGGGCAAGTGCTTATCCACGTGAAATCCAATTAGGTTAGAAATGGTGAGGTGAGCTGGACACGCTGGAAGTGTCCAGAATTTTATTAATCTACACTCACCAGCTATCAAAGATTACACCTCTGGAGTCTCTCCTTGCTCCATCCACTGAGCATACATCGTGGCCAGGCTGGCTTTCACAACTCTGATTTCATTGCATGACTCTCCGCTGTCAGCCACATGGCTGCTTTCTGTTAGCTCCTCAGCCTGCACCCTGCTGTTTGAGTCTTTATCCAGTGTTGCCTGTGACTTCTCTAGTGAATTGCTCTCACCATTCAGGCTCTCTCCTGAATTCCCCTCATGTCTCATATGCTTAATCCTTCATCTAGTCCGGTTCTCATGCTGTCCCCTCATCCCACAAAATCCTCTCCTCTCCATTTACCAGTCTAATTCTGCTCATTGTTTGAGGTCATGTTTGAATCCAGTTGCCGCATAGTCTTACTACTTCTTGTTTACCAAGGGCCTACTAAGGCCAAGGCCGGTAATAAGATGACTTATATGTTGTACCTATGGTTTTGGTACATCTGTCTTTCTTTCATAGGTGTGTAAATAAAATGGTGCATGCAAGAAACAGGGAGTTGTTTTATGTCCACAGATGTAGTATACATCTGATTGTGCAATTAAATAACTTTTTTTCTCTTAGAAAAACATAACAACTTTGCATAATAGGGATTAATGTTCCCACTTTACAGTTATAGAGTCTGAGGTGCCCAGGGATTGAGTTTCTTGTGTAAATTTGTTTAGATAACAAATAAAGGTTCAAACATAGGCCCCTCTGACTCTGGAGCCCACATGGAATTGAGGACTGGAAATTAGAAATCTGTGATACTTTGTACCAGCTGGGTGGTCAGTCCAGGAACCGGAGCCCGCAGAGGCAGGGCTGCTGGTGGTCAGAGCAGTGGATTTTGTAAAAGGGCCTCCTGAGAGTTATTACTAAATCAAGATTTCTCATGTGCTTTGCATAAGGAGAAGTCAGGGGAAGTCTGTCTCTGCCACTTACATACAACTGTTGTGGGGAGTATGGTGGGGACCACCCAGATAATGCCACCAACGACCTTGTTCTCTGGGTCCTTTATTTCCTTTCTATAAAGAGACATAATATCATGTGATGGTAGGCTTTTAGATATTAGATGAGATACCAAGTAATTCTATTAGATGAATAGCAGTTAAGTCTATATAATTCATCTATTTTACTTTTTATCTTGGATTTTAGAAAATCCAAAGCTCATTTTTATGCTCAATTTAAATAGTCACACTTTACCTAGGTTTTACCTACTTTTCTCTCATAGATGCACAAGCGGATTGACACATGCAAAAAAGGGAGTTGTTCTCTCCCCACAATGTGCTTCTGATTGTGCAATTAAATGATTTTGCTTCCCTTAAAAAACAAACAAGTTTACTTGTTCACGTGACCTGCTGTTTCACCTATAATTTCTAGGAGAGAGAAAAAGCTAGGGCATTCTTGGAAAAGTTTTTTTTTTAAATTAAATCTTTATTGTTGCAAGTATTACATATGTCCCCTTCCCCCTCGCCCCATTGACCCCTTCTAGCTCACCCACGTTCCCCGCCCCAGGCCTTCACCACTCTATTGTCTGTGTCCATGGGTTATACCTATATGCATACAAGTTCTTTGGCTGCTCTTGTCCCACCCACCCACTCACCCATCTCTACCTCCCCTCTGAGATTCCACAGCCTGTTCCATGCTTCTACGTCTCTGGATCTATTTTATTCATCAGTTTATTTTGTTTGTTCGATTCCATGTATGGATGAGATCATATGATACTTGTCTTTCTCTGACTGGTTTATTTCACTCAGTATAATACTCTCCATGGAAAAGTTTTGTTGGAAACTCTTCTTGGAAAAGTTTTGTTGAACTATGCTCTCACTCCTGTTGCATAATTAATAAAATTTAAGACAAGTTAACTTAGATCTCGTGATCTGTATGCAGTGGGGATTCCAGCTGATGCCTAGCCTGGCTTTAGATCTCTCCAAACCTGCCCTCTGGCTTGGTGGGAGCATCATTAAAACGGAATTCCTGGAGGAGCAGCAATCCAGTTTAGCTAGGAATACCTGGGGTGGAGAGGGACAGGGCAGGGCGGAGGCGTGGGGGGAGGGCAGGGGTAGGGAGATATCTGTCTTTATAATTGGTCCCCACTGTAGCCAAATGGATTTGTTATTTTTCACACTGGAGTGTAAGGTGCTGTTTTTATCAGAGACTTTATGATACGCGGGTATGCAAACAGTGTTAGTGCCTGATGGACAGATGGTCTCTGAGGTGGGAGAGGAGGGAACTCCCAAGCATGGGTCACAGTGTAGCCTGGGTTCCTTGCAGACTAGGGACTCCCAATTCAGACAAGGCAGACATGGGCCCAGAGTCAGGAGCCAGAACATTCCCCAGGGGCAGCAGAGTGTTGGGGAGTTTCTGGGCAGCTGAGGTCATGGTGAAAGGCTCCCTCTAGTGCCATCTAGGGTTCTGAGCACCAAGAAGGGCAGTGGTGGAACAGCCAGTAAGACTCCAGAATAAGTAGGTGTAGACGTTGGTAGAGGTGGAGGTTCAGTACCAGGTGCAACCTACTAGTAAGCCCAGACACATATGTCTGTATGTCTCATCCATGTACTTATTTATTTACACCGATGTTTATTGATCGTGTGACCTCATTAACACCCACCGGCTGTTGAGGCATGGGGAACCAGGATGACACCCACACTGTACCGAACCCTGGAGGGACTGGTGTCACAGGAGGGAAAGGAGCTCACCGATTTCTCTCTCAACACCTGCTCTCCAGAGCTTTCATGACTCTAGCGACATGGTGACAGGTGAGTACCTGGGCCAGTTCCCTCACCTGTAAAAGGAGAGATCTAGATGGTCTCTGAGAATGCCTCCATCTCGAAAACTATAGGATTCCATTATTCAGTACCAGCAGGTGTCGGCAGCATGTGGAGATGAAACAGGGACCAACCAAAGGCGATGGAGGGCGAGGCTGCTTATGGGAAGGGGGTAGAGAGTGGACTGGGAGGGAGGCATCCTGGGTGGGCACCTCAATTCTCTACTCTTGCCGGTTCACCTGGAGCAGGTTACTTCACTACTCTGCACCCAGATTTCTCTAGCTTAGATCCAGCATATTAATTTGTGCCATGTACCCATGCAGTGAGTGCTGTGTGAGCAGGTGGGTACAGTCCTCCTACTGTGGGCTGGCCCTGGGGGCCACTCAGCCAGCCGTGTGTCCTTGTGATCGGCAGCCACAGCACCAGCTTTGTCAGCCACACCGGTGTCTGGGACCAGTTGATGTTGGAGCCCCTTGACTGTTAGCAAAGAGCATGAAAAGGGACTGATTTTATTTTAGTTAGAACAGCCGGGTTTGAGAATTGCCTCTGCCATTCTTTAGAGGAGTGATGGGATAATTCAAGGCCGTATTTCCTCATCTGTAAAGTAAGGCACTTGGATTACATAAAACCTTCACAATATTTTTCTAACTCATGATTCTAAGACCTATAAGCAAACTAACACCCTTGGCAGCCGTTTGAACATTTAATCTTTATATGTCCCGCTACCTCTTGCACATAGTAGGTGCTCATAAATACTGTAAGGACGATGAATGAGATGGTGCCAGTAATTTAATTCTCTCAGCCGCCAGCAAGGAAGAAACTCACATAAAGACAGGGGATGGGCCACCTTAATCCTCTGAGTGCTGAGCTGTCTGCGTCATGCTGTCTCAGAGACTTGGGCCTGTGACCTAAACTGATAAATTTTTCCATTAAGAAATTGCTCTCTCTGGCAAGCCCGACTTCCGAAGCAGCCCAGAGGAGCCAGAGCAGGCAGAGTGACCGGGTCTGCTCACAAGTGATTGCAGCCAGGACGGCCACGGGAGTGAAGGCTCAGGGCACCCAGTGATAGCACAGAGCACAGTGAGACCCACCCCGCAGAGGCTGGGGATGAGGAGGGACATTTCCTGGTGCAGCGCCGTCCCTGCCTCTCAAGGCTCAGCAATCACATTGGCCATGGGATGGTTTTTTAAAGTAACATTCACCTGTCAGCACTGGAGTGAAGTATGAGGGGACTAACGCTGTTGAGAATACTTAGCCTTATGTTTAAAAAAATGTTTTTATTAATTTCAGAGAGAGGGAGAGAGAGTTATAAACATCAACAATGAGAGAGAATCATTGATGGGCTGCCTCCTACATGCCCCCTACAGGGGATTGAGCCTGCAACCCAGGTACATGCCCTGATGGGATTTGAATCGTGACCTCCTAGATTCATAGGTCACTGAGTCACACCGGCTGGGCCTTAGCTTTATGGTGAAGTGGTTTGTAGTCCAACAGATACAGGACGGGCAGACACGGAAAGGCCCTTCTGGGTCTTTCTAGCAGGTGAATGCCTCAGACATGCCCAAGTCTGGGATCCTGCTCATTTTTACCCACTTTTGGGAGATGCATCTGTCAGGCCTCAGGGAGAGAGTGGACTCTGGTGCTGGAGGGTGGGCGTGCTTTGGAGGGAAAGGCGACTGTGGGAAAGGTGCAAAGAGAGGAGGGAGGAAGGGCGTCTTTGTAGATCCTCAAGGTGTTCTTTCTACCTGACCTCCTGCGCATCTTTGCTCTCTCAGAACAAGCTGTCATGGCTGTTTGTCTCCTCGGGTCCAGGGTGTATCCCTCCTTTGGGATGGGAGAGCGGGACGAGGCTGCTTTCTCTCCACCCACAGCCACGTTTTCTCCTCATGCAGCGGCTGGGCTCCCGGCTCCTCACCGAGCCCGGGATGTGTTAGGGACTCTCTAGTATGCAGTGATGTGAACAGCACATCCCATCATGTGAATGTACTGTTCACCGAGACCATAAGCCGTACGAGCCGCTGTTTCTGTTTTTTATTTTTAACATCAATGGGTGAAGCGCAGCTTCAGGGTTTCATCCAAAGCAAAGAATGGTTGCCATTGACTTCCATCCACCTCCTACGCTCTGCGTCCTCTCAGGCGTCCTGGAAGGCAGAAGCCTTCCTCCAGAGCTGGTTTCATCCCTTTCAATGGGCCTCCCGCCTTTGTCCACGTTTCCTGCCTTTAGAGAGACGAGGTCAAACCTGTTCCAAAGGTGGAAATAAAGTGGGGAGGAGGCCTGGTGGGCCGCGCACAATGTTCTTTTTTGTTTGTTTGTTTTTTAAAGCGAGCTGTTGCTTGGCTGCCCCGATCTCTTAAGAAGCACCTGAAAAAAAAAAACAACAACAAAAAAACAAACCAAACCATAGTGTGTTTAAAATAGCGAATGTTAAGAAAATGTCTGTGCTAATATAGATGTATTTCCACAAAGTTTTTAGAGAGCAAAAATGATCTCCGAATTGCAGCCTGGCTCTATTATATCGGCGTAGCAGCGGGGTAGAACAAAGCCAAAGATTTAAGGCAATTTGGACACCTCAAAGCAAAACTGCTAGCACCGCACGGGCTTTGAAACCCGAGGAGGATCCAGCCTGCTCACTTATTACTTTCCGCAGCTTCAGAAGGACAATGCTCTTTTCTAATCTCCCGGCTTTGCTGAGAAGCCCTGGGAGTTAGCGACTTGCCTGGCACGCTAGGTATACGGTCGGGCAGAAGAGGCACACGGCTACCCTCGGTGGCTGTGAGTTCAAATTCTCGCCTTTCCGTGCACCCCTCCCGGCTCGTGCAGAACTGGAAAGGGCAGAACAGACAGGAGGGGGCTGCCACGCGTTTTGGTCGCGGTCCTCTTACTGAGTCACGGGCACCTGAAGCCATTCGGTTCAGGACAGGCTCCTTTCCCGACTCTGTTGTTATTTTTCCATCTTTTCGGCTCCCAGCGTTCTCTTGGATGGTGCTCTCAGAAACGCCGCTGCCTCTGCCTGTAGCCCCTGCGAGCTAAAATAATGAACAAGCAATTAAATCTCACGCTTGAGGGCCTGTGCTGATTGCCTGCAGGAGAGGGCACAGCCCAGCCTTGTCCTCTGCCCGAGGGGCACGGCGCCTGGCTGTATTTCTGGGGGGTGGGGGTGGGGAGGGGGGGCTTGTCAGCTGCAGGGGGGCTTGGGCGCCGGAGGAAAGGGTCTGGGGGAACCTGTGTTCAAGGAGACCCCCATTCTGGAAGTGGGTGTGAGTTGACATTGTCCGCACAAGGTATTGTCAGAGTTGTTATTTGTTAGCAAAACACAAATAGGCAGTGACTCCACTTCTTTTTAAAGACCCTCCTCTGCCATGAACTCATGTTTACGAAGGGCGTGTTTAAAAAGAAACTAGACGTACTTACTCTTGGTGTTTGGCTGAAGGTGGTTATTTTAGCTGGTTGCTGTGAAGCTCATTTTTGTTTTCGCTGAGTCTCTTGTTCAAGTCCCCATTTTTTGAGAGGGAGTATTGGAGACAGTGGTAACTTGACCAATGACATGCAAATGGTAAGTGGTAGAGGCAGAAATGGGTCCCAGCAGTTTGTTTGAGGAATCAGGTCTCTTAACCTCTCTGCTTGCCTATCCCAATAATAATTAATTTAAGAAGTTATTCACAATTTAAATATAATTCCATTCATAATGCAATACAATCATATTGAGGTTGGGGCTCTTCATCAGAAAATCAAGGATAAGAAAGGCATACCCTTTTCCTCTCCTGCTGGATCATGAATTCTAGGGTGGGACTGACATTGGAGAGAAGTAGCACATGATTATATAACAGCGAACTGTGATAAGGGCTATGCAGTTAAATCATGTGATGAGATGGGAATGTCTAGACCAAATGTCCCAACTAGTTCAAGGCATTGTAGAACACCATCCTGAAGAAGTGACCTTGAACTGATGGATGACTAAGGATAAGGGAACTAGGGGAGAGAAAGCAGTGGGAGAGGAGGCTGGTGAGGAAGCCAGCACCAGACCTTGTGAAACTGTAAAGGTCTCATTAAGAATTCCATTTCTTTTTTAAAAAAAATATATTTTATTGATTTTTTACAGAGAGAAAGGGAGAGAGATAGAGAGTTAGAAACATCGATGAGAGAGAAACATCGATCAGCTGCCTCCTGCACACCCCCTACTGGAGATGTGCACGCAACCCAGGTACATGCCCTTGACCGGAATCGAACCTGGGACCTTTCAGTCCGCAGGCCGACGCTCTATCCACTGAGCCAAACCGGTTTCGGCAAGAATTCCATTTCTGATCCAAAGAGTAACCCTGGGAAATGACACCATGATATTTGCGTATTGGGAAGGGCGCTCCAGCTGCAGCATGGGAATGAGTGGGGTGGATGGTATGGGAAACAGATGAGTGTAATGTGGACCAGTGACAGAATGAAGGTGAAGGTCAAAAGGCATCTTTATGAGCTCTTTAGAAGACAGAAAGGGCAGAGCTTGAGATGCTCAGGTTTGGGGAGAGCAGGTAAGGGGTCAAGGATAATTTCTTGGTTTCTGGCTTGCATAGCTAGATGAATGTCAGTCCCTCTAAGCTGAGATGGGTAACACAGCAGGATAGGATGACTAGATTTAGGAGACAATTTGAACTTGGTCTAGACCTGCTGAGGGTGAGATCCCTGCAAATGAAGATAATTGTGTAAATCCTTGCACAGAAAGTCTGCAATTCAAATTAGAGGTTGGAGGCAACGGAAACGAAGTCACTAGTGTGGACAAGATGCCTTGGGGAGAGGATATAAAATAAAAAGGACTGAGTCTAGGATGGAAAGACTAGAAAGTCCACTGAGCAGAGGCCATGGAGAGGAGGACTGGAAGAAGCCAGAGCAGCAGAAGACTTGAGGAGGGTGGGGACATCTCAGAGTGGAGGGACTTCCGGGAATAGGGGCTGGGCAGCATGGGAATGCTCTGCTGAGGACTCACTCAGCCTCGCCCATCCTCAAAAAACACGTATGAGGCAGAAATTATTATGTTCTTCATCTAGTATATAAGGGAGACGAGGCTCAGAGATTTTAAATAATTTATAGCAAATCACACAAGGAATAAGTGGGGAAGCCACATTTGAATGTGGTTCTACGTCTGGATCCCACACTTCTGTCCCTCTCTGTAGCTTTCTTTCACATTCAAGTTTATTTTCTCTTTTTAGCAAAGGAACAATGTAATGGTACTTAGGATTGTTAAGGAATCATGATGAGAAAAAGAATGACAACTGAAATATAACGTGAAGCTGATAAACTGATGAAGGGTTTTGAATATATGATAAATAGACTTTTAAAACCCATGTATGTGTCCCCTTAATAGGCTGTTTATTTCAAAACTGACAGTGTAGCTAAAACACTGAGGGCCTGCATGTATCTTCTGCCTCAATTAGTCTCAGAGCCCTTTTAGTAAAGATGATTTTTCTGAAGTTAGCCAATGCAATTCAAAGCCAGGTGGGTAAAAGAAAGGCCAGCCATAGAGGATGCATGCAGAACATCACGTTAGGGACTAAGAAAATTCAAATGACTAGAGGATTTTTCTTGTTTTCATCTTTATGAAGATCAGATCATACTATATTGATAATTCATCATCTCTCCAAATCATACGTGAATTAAGAAAACTCGAATATGGGCTGAGGTGGATTTGATAAGAGGGGTTTTAAATATTCTGATGTTTGTGAGAATATTTATGGAAAGGTGATGAGTCTAGGTTTACATGACTTGCAGGCTGGGGTGTGATATGATGATTGAGATTGAAGAGTTGGGCTGGTTGACCATGTGTCTCTGGGGATGGTTGACAGACAGGGAAATATTTAAACACTTTAGTGAAATTAAGGTCTGGAAACACCCGAAGCCTGAAGAGTAAGGAGGAAGAGACAGAATGGCCAGCTGGGTAAGCGATCCCTTTCAAGGGCCTCTAATGCCCTGAGCCTACTGTATCCCTGTCCTTTCACAGTGTTCTCTAATGGCTTGATGACTCGTCTCGCTCACAGGAGCAGAAGCTTATTTATGGCAAGAACTGTGTTTTTCATCGTTATTTCTTGGCACCTAGTTTAGTGCCAGGACCACAGTAGATAATTGTTAAGTAAACATATGTTAAAAGATTAAACAAATCAACAAATGCCATGAAAGGCTTGAAAACTAGAAAGGAGGCCAGGGGAAGGGAAAGATGACAACGTCGGTCTTTGTGCTAGGAGGAAGAGGATCTGGGGAAAATGTGTGCTCATGGATGCCCAGGATATTATTGATGACTTAAATGTGGGCCTAAGACCTGGATAACTCCAGCAGAAAGGTGTTACATTCTTCAAAATTAAATTATTAAAAGAATGGGCGGGTCACTCAAGAATAGTTCAGGTGGAAGAGGAATCCCACCATGGACCCAACCCAGTGAGGTGGGAGGCCAGGAGAGAGGCAAGAACCAAGCAACAGTGAGGGAAGCTCTGCAGAGCCTTGAGTTCATTCAGTTTGGGAGACAATGTTTTTATAACTTAACCAGAAGCCTGACACACAAAATTCATGCAAGGGGCTCGGCCCTTGCAGCCCTGGCTTCATCCAGAAGGTTGTCCAGAATGTCATCCAGACGGTAGTTCGGCTGTTCGTTCTAATTAGCATATTAGCTCTTTATTATATAGGATGAACTTTACTGTACTGAGGTTTCTACCTGAGTTGGCATAAAATATGCTAGAGGTACCCTAAAGCTGATAGAGGGTGTGTTACTAAAATAAAAACAGCTCAGTGGTGAAAACATGTCAAGGTGGTGAAGGGCAAATCCTTTATTCCAAGAGTGTGGTATTTGGAGATGGGCCTCTCCGCCTCCTAATTTTCTTGCTTTGGTTCCTAGGGAGTTGGAGGACCTAAGCCTCAGCAGTTAGATTAAAAGGAAATCTGCCCCGTGGTGGAGGTAAGAAGAAAAATCAAGCAAAAGGTGGCTGGTGTGGTGCTTAATGATAACAATGAGCCTCTCCCCCGTGATTCACTGGAGGCCAGTGTGCAGGCAGCACGTGCACTCTTGAAGACCTCATTTTCTTTGTGACCTCACAGAGGACACGTTCTGTTGAAGGTGGGCCTCCAGCTGTGGTGAAGTTCCGAGGCTGCTGAAGGATCATTACTTTTCCTCTCCTTTGTGGGCCAAGAGGCTCTCTGGATAAGAAAACTTGATCTGTGATCTGCCAGGGGCATTAATTAATTAACTAACTAATTAAGTAAATAAATTAACTAACTAATTTAATTAATTAATTAAAGGTGTATCATTGTAATTTACTGTAGTTCATATAAATTAAACTGTTGAAGAGGGAGTCATCGACTATCTTGAGGTTGGCTGCTTTTTTTCTTTTCTTTTTTAAATTTTTTTTTAGCTCCTTAACAGTGTTTGCAGCTTCATGGTACAATACGATGGGTTTAAAAGCAACCAAACAAAGCTCAAAATATGAATCATGGTTTAAATCCATGAACATCAAAGAAGTGGAAATATATGCTTTTTATCTGCATTTCTCGCTATCAGGCTTTGAGAAATGTTTCTATAAGTAAGATTTTCATGGATTTTTTATTCCAAGTTTTTAATATTACAACAAGGATGGCTTTTCAATTTTTCTTCAGTGCATGGGAGGAAACGAAAGGTAAGACTCACTTCTCTGCACCAACTGAGAAGCCAGAGGAAAAACCAGGCAGCTTTGGTAAATGTTCAGAGCCAGACAGCGACTTGTGCATTCCTGGCCTTTGATGAGTTTCTTAACCTCCCTCCCTATATAACATGGGGATATCGCAAGGGAGTTTGGTGACGATGAAGTGAATAATTCGTGTAATGTGCCTAGTGCTGGACCAACCCTAGTGTATAGAAAGTGCTTACTAAATATTGACTATTTTTTTTACATGATTGAAATTTATTATTAGAATATAATGTGACTTTCCTTCCTTGGTCCCTTGACTCATAAATTGACCCCTGAATATTTTCAGCATTCCCTCTATATCTGATGTTTCCCCTAAGTTTGCTGACATTGGTTGAATACATGGACGTATATATTAAAGATCTTTAGACGTTGCGTGTTATCTGAAAAAAAGGGGGCACTGTGGCTTTGGATGTCTTAAAGTTAACTGGGGATTAAGTATATTAAAACCTTTTAAAAGACATTCCTTCTATTAAGTAATTCATCCTCTGGTAATTTCCCTTTTTAAGACATACTTTTAGGCTACAACTATGTCTATCATTTACATATATCTTTAAAAAGAGACTTTTTAGTCCTTTGAATAATGTTTTAAAGAGCTTCTCAGGGATGCATCTTCTAAAATCTCCTGTCTTGCTGAAGTTATGCCTTATGCAAGAATTCCTGTGCTAGCTAAATTTGTTTATCCTGTATTGCTAGTTGATTTGCTGTTGACCACCTGTACACTCTGTGAGAATTTATTGGGAGATGAGTTTACTTCATCTGCTGTAACTACAGAAATCCTGGACAGCAATTCAAAACGTATTTTGGAACGTGTTTAGTTTTTCCTGGGATGCAGATAGATTGTCTGAGTTGATGATGAAGGATTGGGCGTTGTTTTGAACTTCCAACCATTTCCAGTCTAGGTTCTACCATTAGCTTCCTAGGCATCTAGTAAAACCTGTTTTATCAATGGTTCCTGTGTTCTCCCCCCCCCGCCAACCAGTATTCAAACTAACTTTTAAGATTTCACAGAAAAGAGTGAGTAGAAAATGTTGGACAGTAGGAGCTGGGAAGTTTCCGGTCTTTGGCTCACTGCGTGTGGTTTGTTTTTGCTCTCTATGCTGTCTTCGTTTCCCAGTGATTAAAACTTGGTATAAATGTTGCTACTTACCCACCTGTCAGGGATGGTGTGAGAATGAGTAATAATATGTGAGCCATATTTTTGCTCTTTAGAAGAAAGGTGCTATATAAATACAAAGTGTTATTTCATTAAAAATACTTGTATGATAACAGCGTATGTTAAATTCAATTTCCTTGACCAGTTTTATAAATATATTTTGGTGTTCCAATATGGTTGTTTTTATGGTTAGTGTGTGTGTATTCTACACCCTGTGTTTTATTTTCTGTCTGGATGGTGTAACATATCAAGTGTTTAAGAAAAATATAGATGTTAGTGACATACCTACTAATATAAAATACACGAACTTTACTCCAACATACTAGGGTATTATAAAAATGCAAATTGGCTAAACAGTATTTTTTCTTATTTACCCTAGCTCTACATCAATTATTAGCTGCTCACATGACAAAAGCATTACATTGCTAGACGTAAGGTCTGGATTCAGTGGCCAGAGACGATGTTTATTGGGGTCACACAGAGGGACCTTAGCATCCATGCTCATTCGGGTGAAATGTCATCACTTATTGCCCTAGATAATCAATCGGGAACCTTCTGCTTTTGCTGAGGAGGTGGATTTGAACCTCTCACATCCCTACAGCATATCCAGGGGACACAGGAGTGGCACATCTATGGAGAGAGAACACAGGTACAGCATCATATGTGATTTTTTTGATCGTTTGTTAAAAATGCAGAATAGACTTTCTGATAAGTAGTCATAGGGGCTTTTAGAAGTTTTAGATGTTCTTCCTTTCCCATGGGGAGTGAAGGGGTGTCCCCAAACCAAGTGTAAAGGGCTCCAAGGGAATTGCTCATGGAGACGGGGAAGCCTGCAAGAGGTGAGCCGGACACATGGAGTGGTAGAAACTCCAGCTCACACTGGTACCCTAAGTAGAGAGGCCTGAGGGGGTTCTTGAGGAGCTTCAATATGTCCCCTGGAGTGTAGGAGGACATGCGAACATGGAGGCTGTGTCTGATCCTGCCTGAAGGATACGGGAGACCTGGGGCTGGTGCACTCTGCCGGGGTAGAAGGCAGGACATGAGGAGGCGGTACTCCCTGTGTCTGGTGGAGGCTGTGTCGCGGGCATGCTGCAAGTGAACACTGAGGAAGGGAGCTGAGGGAAGCCATGCTGACGAGCCCTGGCTCACAGCGCAGCCTTGCACAAGAGGACAGTAGTGGTCTCTGGGCTACATTACACACATGTCAGGGTATGACAGAGGCTAACAAAAATCCAGGTGGAATTCATGAAGAAGTCAGGGAATTGTGCAGTTTAGATATTCCAATGAGAGTCACTGATGAACCCCTAAATTGGCTCTGCGAGTGGGCCAGCATTCAGAGTCCTGCCATGAAGGAGAACAGGACAGCCACCTGGCATTAGCCCGGAGAACATCCACAGCTCCAGCAAAGTGAAAAGGCTTGATTCCTTTGTTGTCGTTGTTATTTTTTCTGTTTCTCTCTACTCCTTTTCTCAGTGAGAAGGAGCAGAGGGTGGAAGAGCCAGAAGAGAACACGATAGAACAGATCTTACCCTCTGCCTTGTTGCCTTCAGCCTTCAGCCTGGCCTTAACCAGGGGGCGGGGAGAAGCTTTGAATCGGACGTGGTGTTGAACTTGTGATTGATACTGGAATTTATAGTTCAGAATCCTAAGGTACATGGTGAAACCTCTCTCTCACAACTGTCTTTCGTGAGGACTGACATTTTTAATACTTGAAAGTGAGTTTTGAATCATGAGACTATTATAATTATATAATGTTCTATATACAAGAGGCAAGGCATTGCTCCTTACAGCTCGTCTCGCTTGCCCTGCCTTTCTAACAGGTATTCGTCAGTTACAGTTCATCCTATTCAAGGTGGCCCTGATCTTGGGAGTTGAAATACATGTGAATGTGAGTGGGGCTCTTAATATCTTTGATGATGACACCATATTTACTTATTGTAACCTAAGATTGGCTTTGAAGTTATATTTAATTTTTCAAAAAATGTTTTTTAAAAATATTTTTTATTGATTTCATAGAGGAAGGGAGAGGGAGAAAGGGAGAGGGAGAAAGGGAAAGAAACATCAATGATGAGAAAGAATCATTGATTGGCTGCCTCCTGCACACCCCCCACTGGGGATCAAGCCCGCAACCTGAGCATGTGCCCTTGACCAGAATTGAACCCAGGACCCTTTAGTCTGCAGGCCAATGCTCTGTCCACTGAGCCAAACTGGCTAGGGCTTAAAGCATGTTTTACGGTGGATCTTTCTACACTTTATTATGTAATTGATCATTTTAACACAAATTCAAGACCAGTAAAATGCAACATGAGAGTTTAGGCTCTTCATTCTACCCTATTAAGATTTTCTTGGTCTGATTGATGCTGAATGTATTGGTTATCCTCCCTAGCTTAATGTTCTCTCCAATCAGATAAGCATGCTCAATTACTTAGGATATAGGTTGAGGTGCTCAGACAGAGATTCAACGGAACAGTGGCTTAAATAAGAGGTTTTTTTTCTTTAACTATCTGGGTATAAGCAGTCTCGGGCTGGTGGGAAGGATCCATGGGCTCAGAAATCCAGGTGCCTTTTATATTATTTCTCCATTATCCTTGGACCAAGTTGGCTCACCAACATGTTCATATTCTAATCACTGAGAAGGGAAAAAAGGTGAAGGCGGGGCCATGATCCCTAGAACACATCACATCTGCTCTCACCCAACTGAACAGAACTTAATCACATGGCTATTCCAGCTTGCAAAGAAGGCTGGGGAAAGTAGTTGGTTTTTCTGTACATTCACCTACTCAGCTAAAAATTCTGTTCTCTGAAAGAAGGGGGACATTGGAAGACAATGAGCAAATTTTGCCATACACAATGTCTCAGTTTGCATGTATGCAATTAGAGTTTTAACTAGTCGTTGTTATGGACATACTATGAGTCTTAATCTTTGAGTTTATATGCTTTCTTGATTAACTTCCTAGGGTCATTGATTTCAATCAGCCACAAATTCACCCAGTGCCAAATCTCATTCTGTCCACTTTTCTCTGTCTCTCCCTGAAGTATCGCATGACATCCTTTTACCAAATATCTTACTGAAATCTAGATGCAGTATGATTGTGGCTGTCGTCCCATGATCTCCCTCTACTACCTTATTAATACAGGAAATGAGGTTCACTCAGCACGACTTCATCTGAGTGAACCTAGCTTTTCCCTGTAGCTCCATTTTCTAGCTCTGTGTTCAAGGGAATTCATTTCAGCTGTACCCCTATAATTTTTGGAATTCATGTTGTTTCCATACTCAAAAGTCAGATGGACTATTTAAAAGTCAGATGGATGATTTCCAACTTTCAGGTGCCTAATAGTATACTGTTTTTATTACTTTTCAAAGGTTGCAGGGACTCAGTGAATCGTATATGCAAATTCTTTTAATGCCATAATGTATTAGTTTTCTTAGACTGCTATAACAAGTGCCACAAACTGGGTAGCTTAAATAACAAAAATGTATTTCCTGGAGTTCTGGAAGCTGAAAGTTCAAGGTCAAGGTGGTGACAGGTTTGATTTTCCTTGAAGCCTCTCTCCTTGGCTTGTAGATGGCTGCCTTATCACTTGTGTTCTCATATGGCCTTTCCTTTGTGTGTAAATGCCCCTTGTGGCAAAGAAAACTGAACTATCATTGCATTATTAGTTGGGTTTGGGATGAAAAACTCAAGGAAGAGAATACTCTGGTAACCTAGATTGGAACACAGAGGTGAATATCGCCATATTTCCTTCCACATTCAAGGGATAATCCAGTTACAGCTTTTCTCGCCAACCATATATAAGAAAGAGATAAAAAAATATAGAGTGTCACAGCTGGTCTTGGGCCAGTCTACTGTTCTTGATGGATGGGTGGGATATTTGAAGAAACAGGCGTTAAGGGCTGAGGAGTGTTGAGAGGTGATGGGAAGGAGTATGGAAAAGGTGTTTCTACATCCAGATCTAGTTTTGATCTTAGCGGCCTTCTCCTCCAGGTGTATCTCAGTGACATCCCCAATCTTAATTTCCACCCAAACTTTCAAGGTCAGGTTCTGAGATGTCAGAATAAGAAGGGCAACATTTCTTGTGAAGCCAGAGGGCCCATGATGCCATGGTCCATTTGGGGGAACCATCCCACTCCTTTACGACCTATTTCTCCCAAACCTTGCAGAGGCCACCTTCAGATTTCAGTGCTGATGCCACTTCCTCCAGGAAGCTTTCATTTCCTCCTTGAGACTGAATTAGGAGCCCTACTCATGTAGCACTTACTGCATTTCACAGTGACGGCCGATCTCCCCACTGGTCTCCCCCACTATGTGATGATGTGGGCTTGGCCATCAAACCTGGCACAGGCAAGGAGCCTAGTTCGAAACCCAAAGAAATGTTTCATCTGTATGATTTTTAAACAGGTTAGAAAATTATGTTTCTACAGTTTTAAATATGCATATGTGGTACATTTTATTGAAGATATATTTGTAATAGTAAAACTGCATAATTGTGGAAACGTTCCCGAAATATCTTTTCCAAATCTCCTCCTTAGTGTGAATTTTGAAAAGCAGTTTCTTATTTAACCATTGTTACAAAGTTATCTTGCTTTTTAAGGGTGGATTAAATGTGTGGCTGATTTTCATCGCAGAAAAGGTCGGCAATCTGGGAACACATGTCACTTTGTTAAAAAAATGTGTAGCTCATCTGTAAATTTCACAATTATTTTAAATAACTTTCCATAAACTAAACCATGAACATCTTTGTAGAACAGCAGATTTTCATCGTCTCGCGCCTATTTTATTATGAAATATTGTAAATTTTCTTCTGTATTTAAAAGGTCTTGTTTTAACAAAATTAACCACGTGGATGACAATCTGTAGCTCTCGGTGAATTTCTGGCTTCAACATCTTTGCAGCAATGATCTTCCTATGAGCGATACGGTGAAGGCATTTTAATGTGGGGTTGCTTCTGTGAACTTAATCTGGAGCATTTTTAAGGCTCTGTTCATGGTGGTTGAGGACAGCTCCTCTGTGCTGAGGGACTCCTACCTCCCCAGGGTCCTCTCCCCACTGTAGGTGACCCCTGTCTACTGACATAAGCACCTAGTAAGGATCCAATACCAGTCTGCATATTAAATATGAGTCAAGGTTAATTTCTTTTTCAATTTTACCTAACAATGACATCGAAGTTTAAAAATGTTGATTCTCATCTACTAATGGATTGACCCCCATTGTCATATTTGAACCCCCAATTTAGCTTGAGTTTATTACTTGTTCTTTACTACTGTTACAATTGTCTGCAATTCTATCACCTCATTTAGTATCACACTATCTTAATTATTCTAACTTTAAAATAAGCCATGGTAGGTCATTTGGCAAATTTTATATCTTTTATTTTATGTTTTAAGAATATTTTTATTGATTTTCAGAGAGAGGAAAAGAGAGGGAGAGAGAAAGAAAAACATCAGTGTTCCCCTAAGAGTAAGACATTGTACTCTATACTAATGATTTTCAGCCATGGATGGCACATATACTAATGGCTAACATTCTGTCAATCTCACAAAAAATAGATATAATTTTAATTCATTCTCCCTGGATGGCTATTGTGTTGGCTCTTGACATTTTTAATTTGGTAATCTAAGGGAAAAGAGGTCAGTGGTCCTGACTAAATAGTCAGGTATTGCATGCTTTAAAAATTCTTGCAGCTCACCAGTGCATGCTGTGACACAACGGTTGAAAATCACTGCGCTATCCTGATAAAAATCAAGAAAAAGACATATTCCTGAAGCCTTGAGCAGATAAAATTCCAGTGATGTTATCCCAGTGACTTACTGCATGTGTATTTGATTATTTGCTTATGCATATAAAGGGTTAAAATCAGCAGATAGAGAGAATAAATACTTGAGACTCTACTCTGCCCGGTTTATATTGCAGCGTTCCATTGCTACAACCAAGATCTTTGTGCTTTTGATTTGCTTCATCAGCTACAAATTTAAGTTGTATTGCTCTAACTGAGGGATCACAATTTTAAAATCGGTGAAGTCACTAACTCTATACTGTGAAGGCTGGTGGGTGTCTTCTTTCTTGGGATGAATGGTGTGGACCGTTACAACCCGTGTTCAAAATGAAAGATTAGAAAGGTTTCCCCCCACGTATCTACAGCCTCACTACCTATAAGGCTGGTCTAGTATTACGAATTGTGAATATGAGGTATGTGAGGATCTCACCAAAGAACTTCCTTCCTGAACATCTGACTGACAGCTGACCCAATGCACACATACACAAAACACAGTTCTCTCTTGGGCATCTCTTGGGATAGAGAAACAAATGCAATTAATAACATACAATTATGAGGATAAGAAAACCCCCCACAAATAATCACTCTTTAGAAAGCAGGAATTAGATTACAATTCACCATAGAGAGATTTCTTTCCACATTTTTTTTTTAGCTTCTGTTAATTTCGTGCCTGGACCCCTCATATCTGTTTATTTCTCCAAATTAGGGCTGGTCACTCGTTTGTGGGCTGGTTCAGGTGAGAAATGATTGGAGGGAAGCGTGAGCATCAACGGCTCTGAACTGCAGGAAGGGTCTAGATAGGGGAAGGTTCTAGCAGGGGGTAATATGGCAACTGCCAGTCGAAGTTCATTCACCCAGAGGGTGGTGGTGGAGCGTGGAGGTGGGTACAGAGCCTGGGGTCAGGAAGAGCACCGGGGAAGCAAGAATGTGGCTTTCGGAACGTGAGCTAAGGGGACACTCAGTGGGAAATCAAAGCAACGCTTGTGCGTTGCTCTCGGCACCTGCTGCCGCTTTCAGAACCAGTTGTCCCAAGTCTGTGTCCTCGCAGGCCGGACAGTGCTGTCTGTCACAGCTGAGATCCAGTGCTCAGCGGAGTTCCTGGCACATAGTTGATGCCAGTAAACATTGCTGACTTTATGAATGGAGGAAAGCAACAATTTCAGGGATGTGGTTTTTAGAATTTTTGAAGTCAGGGGGCTTGGTTTCAGAGAAAGCAAGATCCTAGAGAATAAACTTTGAAACAAGTCCAGTGTCGGCCCTGGGTCCTATCGCAGAACTGAGCCTGCTGGTAGAGTTCAAATGGCTCCTGTGGTGAGACTGCCAGGCAGTCCCTGTACAACCTCCTTAGGACATGGGTGGAACCATTCCTCAATTTCATGTTCTTTTGCCTTCTTTCATCTGGAGGCGCCTGTCTTCTGGGTTTCTGGCCTGCTGGTCTGTTGTGACCGGCGATGGAGGTAACCAGACAAGCGTGGGCCTGGGAAGTGTCAGATACATGAAAAGAGAACAGAATCGGAACAATCTGAATCCTGAATAAATAAATGAATGCCACCAATAAGTGTGAATTCAAACAGAAATGAGCTTTCCATCTTTTTATGTGGGACCGATGACTACCGTAACATTGTTGGGAGCTATTAATTTTCCTTTGGCAAGGATACAGTCTGGATCTTCACATTGTTGGCAATAAAAGAAATTGCTGTTTGGTGAGTCTTAAGAAGTCTCTGCATTTAGGGGTGGCGGCTGGAACTGGTCCCCAGCAGGTTCTCCCTTTGTGTTCCCAGGGATGGTGTGTTGAGAGTGAAGCACCAAAATCTGAATGAAGATTCTTCAGATATTAGTGTATTGAGTTATATGCAAGTGATATAAAGCTCATCTTATTTGGGGTAAAATTGGATCTCTGTAGAGAGTTTTATGACCATGTTTTTCTTTGGCTGAGTTCAAAAAGGAACAGTTGGGTCTAGATTGAAAGTTGACACCTTGATCTTGGACTTCACAGCCTCCAAAACTATGAGAAATAAGTTTGTTGTTCATAAGGCACCCAGTTTATGATATTTTTGTTAAAATAGACCAAATGGACTAAGACAGGAGCAAAGAAATGTAAAGAATTAGTTAATTTTTTTTCTCAGTTACACTTCATTCTTCTTTTAACTAACCCCAACTTCTACTAATGCTATTATATGCTACATTCATTTTAGCTGTGCTTTATGGAATTGTCAATCTATATCCATGCTAGGAATGACACAGATTTGGGTAAGTGATAGCCTCATGGCAAGGAAATTACTAGATGGTGACAATGACATGCAGAGAGGCACAGCGCAGTGGTTTAGAATGGAATCAATGTAGGGATGCTGTAAGAGGACCCTAAGGAATTTCAGAAAAAAAATGCTTGTAGAATATGGAGAGATATCCCCCTTTCTAACTCCTAATTTTACAATTTGTGTTTTCCTTTTTAAAATCATTCTTGATAGGGTTATTCATCTTATTAATGAAAAAGCCAACTTCTAACTTATTTTCAACTTTCTTCTTTTTAAATAGTATAAAGCTTTAAATTTCTGTCTAATCATTACTTCAGTTATGACCCCACAAAAGTTGATATTATAGTTTTATTTTAAGTATTTTTACATTTCTTTAAAAATTTTTTGACTCATGGAATTTCAGAAGCAAATTATTTAACTTTTAAATAATTAGCACTTTGTAAACATTTTTTTATTTCTAAAAGTTAATTTAATTTTGGTCAGAAAACATATTTTGTGATATTTTGATCTTTGAAATGTATAAAACTGATTATATAATCCAGCTGTACTCTGCACTTAGAAAGAATGTGTATTTCACAATTCTTGAATATATTTTTTAATCCATCTCAATTAGGTTAAGGGGGTTTGTAGTTTGTTTAGAACTTCTATATCTTTACTGAAATTTTCCTACTTGTTCTATCAATTCCTGAGAAAAATCTTCAATAACTGACATGCATTTATTTGGCCCTTTTAACTTTAGTTCTTTAAAGTTTTTTTTAATGTATATCAAAGGTCATTAATTAGGTTAATTTACACTGATGATTGCTATTTCTTCCTTATACGTGACCATTATGTTATTAAGAAATGCCTTTAAAAATCTCTGCCTATCCTTCTTGTCTTGTTTTCCGTTGTACCCGATATTAATATTAATGTGCCCATTCCAGCTTTCTTACACTTACTCTTTGATTAGTATTTCACATTCCATTAAAAAAATTTCAACCTGTATTTCTCTTTTTATTTAAAGATTATCTCTTTAAAAAAGCATACCTGGGAATAGCCTTTTATTTTCTAATCCAACCAACAATCTTGGTCTTTTATTTGGAATGTTTGGTCTATTAACATATAAAGTGATTATTGACATGGTTAGATTTAATAATTAAATTCACTAATTTTTTTCCCTTTATTCCATCAGTTTTATTGTTCCATTTATCCTTTTAAGCCCCCTCAACAAAGTTGAATGAATTTTTCATGAATTGTTGTGGCGAATCTCGTGGTTCATGGGTTGATGCTCAACCACTGAGCCACACCGGCTGGGCAGGGGTAGAAATATTTATTTATTTGCGGGCAGAGAAAACCAAGCAGGAGCAAGAAGTGCACAGGCAAAGCCGTTTGTCCTTTTTCTATTCCTCACTCATCTGGCCCAAGTCAGCGAACTTGAAAGAGCAACCGCTTTATTTGGTTCCAGGGAAAGGTAGTTGCAATGAACATTATGCTGATATGCTGACCGTACCAGCCATCACTGCGCCCCGGTCTCGGCACATCAGACCTTTAGTAAGAGTTCACGGTCAGTTACCAAGGTGCATTACTTTCCGCATGGCATTCAGTGCATTGCAGAAGCGCCATCCACTGTAGCTAACGGGCTCCTTCTCCGTCTGCATGATTCTCAGCGCTGTCAGTCGGCGTGACATGTGTGCACTGGGCCTCTCGCCGCCATCTGGCAGCCTCTCTGAAATCACAGCTCCCCCTGCACCCCCCACCCCGTCCTCCATCAGGAGTGGGTTCCTGAGCCAAGACTGCCGGGAAAGCGAGAGCGGGACGTATGGACGCCCCAGCGATGACAGCCATGATTTAGCTGCGTCAATTGCTTTCTGACATTTCCATAGCTCTTCCTGGCTCTACCTCTGCAGCCGGCCAGTTGAGAGCTGCAGGAGATATTTTATTTGTGAATTGCCATTTGATTTTTTTAATGGTACTCCTCTGCTAAATTTCCCCATCCATTTATTCATTATGATTATATTTTCCTTTAAGACCTTAAACATTTATAATAGTCGTTTTAAAGTTTTGGTTTTTTTTTGCTGCTTCTAACATATAGGTCATTTGGGCATCTGTTATTAGTAAAACTTTTCCTTTTGCCTTTGTCACATTTTCCTGTTTCTTTGAGTTTTCTACTAACTTTGAAGTAAGTATATGCTGGAAATTGTGAATGATAAGTTGTAGGGAGTATAGATGATGTTGTTTTGATACAAAAGATGTTAATTTTCTTTTCTGGCAGACATTCAATCCTGTTAAATTCTTTGGATCCTGACAAGATTGTTTTCTATTCATTGTGAAGATTGGTCTATTTCAGTTTGGGGCCAAATTCTAATATGTGTCTTTTACTCTAGCATAGGGTTATTGTCAACTGAATGTCCACTCCACTCAGTGTGGTTTCTTGATTATAACAAACGGGTTCCTATGTCTTCAGACTGCACATCCTCAAGTATCATTGGTTGGACCTCATTCTTGTAGCAGGCTCTCTCGGCTGGCCTTGCAAAATCTCATCCTGTTGCACAGTCTGTCCAATCCTCAGCCTAGCACTCGAATGAGCCCCCTGAGCGCCCCCACTCCAACCACACCCGACATGGCTCTCTTTTCTTTTGTGCCCCCCTGCTCTGCTCTAAAATACCCCCTCCTCCTGCAGCCCGGAACTCCAGCCTCTGCCTCCTCAACTCAGCAAGACTGTTGCTCTGCTTGGCTCCACTTTCCTGATTTATGGCAGAAAATAACATCAGGCAGAAAATCAGGGCAGTCGTGGAGTGACTGTTGGACTTATCGTGTATGTTTTCCTTCTTTCAGTAGTTACATCCTGTACTGCCTGTTTGTCAGTGTCTGAAA
>NW_006286246.1:1410127-1450792 GCF_000327345.1 Myotis davidii | reverse complement strand
TGATTTGCATCTCTTGGATGATTAGTGACTTTGAGCATGTTTTCATATGTCTCTTGGCCTTCCTTATGTCCTCTTTAGAAAATTATCTATTTAGGTCTGTTTTTAACCAGTTTTATAATTGTTGGTAGGCAAGTTCAGTATCAATTATACTGTTATGTCTAGAACAGTGGTTCTCAACCTTGGCTGCACATTAGAATCACCTGGGAATCTTTTTAAAATCCTGATTTCTGGGCCTCATCCTCCGGAAATTCTGTTTCTTTGTTATGGTGTGAGGCCACAACATTAGTAACAAAGAAACAGAATTTCTGGGGATGAGGCCCAGAAATCAGGATTTTAAAAAGATTCCCAGGTGATTCTAATGTGCAGCCAAGGTTGAGAACCACTGGTCTAAAGGAGAAATTTATGTACAGTTGATCCTTGAACAACACAGGTGGTTAGGGGCGCCAACTGCCCACACGTCAAAGATCCGTATGTGACTTAAGTCAGTCTTCCACATATGCAGATTCTAAGCTGCCAGATGACCCTTGAGCAATATGGGTTTGAACTGAGGAGTTCCACTGAACTGAGCAGGTAGACTTAACTGTGGTAAGTTGGACTGTGTGAGTCAATTGAACTGCACCAATCAATTGAAAGAAATCTGTATATAAGTGGACTCATGTAATTCAAACCCCTACTCATCAAGGAGCAGATGTATTTGTATATGTATATTTATTTATGGAAATGTATAATTATAAATAATATATGTATATGTATATACTTACCTATTCAGTATCTATGTATACTTTACAATGTCTTTCTTTTCTTATTTAATAATACATCTCCACATGTCAATTTGTATAGATCCAAATTATTCTTTCTAATGATATGGATGCAGCAAAAGTTACTCAACCAAATAATTTTGAAAGGAAATGACTACAGGATATATTCAGTCTGCTCTTTTGATAGGCACTTAATTATTAGTTTATATATATTTTTTAGAGTTTGTGGTGTAGGTTTTTACCTTTTCTCTAGTTTTATAACAGGTACAATTTCATTCTCTATTTTCAATTGTTTTATTCTCTTCTAGAAAGGTAGTCATGCAAGTATGTATTCTCCTTTCTATCTTTCTCAGATGTCCTAAATGGTGTTTTTAACAATTTGTGTTCAGCAACTGAATTAACAATTAATAAGCAAGTAAATATAATGCAATTTTAATGGTTAAAATGACCGCAATCACATTTTTTACTCTCTTAACTACTTTTTTTTCAATTGTCTGGTTATGAAGTCATGCATATGCATTTTAATAAATATGTAATTTAATAAGAGAATATAGAAAATAAGACCCATTTGCAATTATATTGCCTAGTGATCTGTCAGTGATTTCTGATTTTTTATTCTATACATATATGAATACATATATGTATATCTATTACATTATATAATTCCCTATCTTGCTTTCAAATATAGTTTGAGAGATTTTTATTATTTACTTTAATTAAAAATTCTTTTTAAAAATTTATTTTTAAGTATGTTTTTATTGATTTTTAGCGAGAGGGGAAAAGAAAGGGACAGAGAGATGGAAACATCAATGAAAGAGGAACGTCGTTGATCAGCTGCCTCCTGCAGGGCCCCTACTAGGGGTCAAGCCCACAACCTAGCATGTGCCCTGACCTGGAATCGAACCAGTGACCTTTTGTTTCCTGGGTTTGGACACCCAACCACTGAGCCACACCGACTGGGCTGATTTTAGATTGTAATTTGCAATTTAGTTAAAGCAAGTTGGAAAAAGAAGAATTTGTAGAATGTTTTTTTAAAAAAAGTCTCCATGTCTTTGGAAGCCTGTAGGCTCCCTGAAAAGGAATTGGACTGTTCCCGGCCAGCCCAGCATTTAATCCCAACCTGTCACCAGCTGCTATGAAGTGAGGTTTCTATTACTTCCTGGATTGCTCTAGTCTATCAGAGGTCACCATCTCCAATTTAGCCTAGATGTGGATGGGAAAATACCCCGCACAGCCTTAGCATCCAAAGAACATTGGTGTCAAATTCAATTACTGGAGAAGGAAACCTTTTTTATTCAAAGGTCTCTGAATCCATTTAAAAAGCTTCTCAGATTCCTAGCTCCTGAGCTTATGGTGAATGTATCTCCCACACAGGCCTTCTGACAGCTTTTCTGTAATTTCACTCTGTCAACTGCTTTTGTGGTTGGAGTTTCATTTGTTGGGGAAAAATACCTCAGATGGAAGGAGGGACAGTTCTGTCTTTTGCATATGTCAGAGTGTGCCTGAGAGGCGAATACCGTGGATACATAATGGCCGAGATGATATCATTCCACACCGCCTTCCTCTTTTCAGTTTCCAAGCATGGTGATTTTCCAAACGTGAGCCATTCATTCTGGATTGCTGTGGCCACAGGTGCCATTACCTCCCTTGTGGGCCTCCAGGGAATGGAAGTATTCTCGAAGTCCTTTTTCATTTCATTTTAAAACTCTCTTTTGTGGAAATTCCCCGTTTCCTTTTGTTCAGTGTGGTTTCCTTTTCTGTGATTAAGGAATAAATGAATTCATTTTGAATTGAGGAAATGGCACGGCGTATTTTTTTTCCGTACCTGAGAAATTTGTGTTCACAATTACATTTCTGTAAAACCACCTCACAGTCAGGAAAGATTAGCAGTGTTTTCTCTCCCTGCCATGCGGCTTTATCGTTTCCCCAGAACACGAATCAAGAAATGCCGCTTTGCAGACTGTTTTGAATATTACAGAATATTGCTTTAACTACTGGGTCACTGCAGGGTACATCAGCCTGCCATTTAAGTTGTTAAGAACTATTTCCAGAGAAGATACACTTTATACTGCTGATTGAACTTCCCTTTCATCCTTTGAAGTTCAAATTTCATAATTAGAACACGATGAACAATAGAATTCTCACAGAAGAATAAAGACATTCTCTTGGCTTGCTTTCTGCTATTGCCTTTGAAAGTGGAATAAATGGCATATTCTGCAGCCTTCTAAACCTCCTTACGTTCCTGACCATTTCAGTGAGAAAAGGGAACCACTCAGATGGTGTTACCTGCCCCCCCCCCCAGAACAACATTTAGACTAAATAGTACTAACTAGTAGCAGCCGCTGAAGAATTATTTTGGAAGGTACTATGCCAATATATCTGGAATGTTATTCTCTAAGATTCGCTGCCATCTTGTCTCTCCAAATATTTTTATGTCTTAGTCTCCTTTTTAAAGAATAAATTGACAAGCGTCCCTCACGTTAAAGCCAGATTTTTCTTGTAATTCTCATGAACAGACTCCACCATGCTGACCTTACTGAATTCTGCCTATGATAACAAACCCTGTAGAATGGAGAAGTTTCATGGGAGCCATGCAATGCAAGTTACACTAGAACCCACGTTTGATGTTGAGAGTAGCTACCATCAAGGTAATGGTATATTATCTGGGGGAGCCACCTGATTACCCCATATATAAATCAGTTGCACATCCATATACAGTTACTTTGTGAGCGTCGAAGTTTTGATTTCTCTGGGACAAATGCATAAGAGTAGCGGCGGGGTCTTATGATAAGCACATTATAGTTTTTAAAGAAATTGCCAAGTTATATTCCAGAATAACTATACCATTTGCATTTACTCCATCAACATATGAGAGATCCAGTTTCTCTGCATCTTCACCAGCATTTGGTGTTGTCACGAGTGATTGTATTTCAGTTATTCTAATGATAGCTTGGCACGGGCCTAATTTGCATTTCATGGATGCCTAGAGATGTTGAGCATGTTTGTGTGTGGGGGGGCTTATTCACCATTTGCAAATTCTCTTCGGTAAAATGTCAATTCATGTGCTGTTCCCTTTTCTAATTGGATTGAGTTTTAAGAAAATTTGTACATTGCCCAGCCAGGTGTGGCTCAGTGGTTGAGCATTGACCTATGAACCAGGAGGTCATGGTTCAATTCCTGGTCAGGGCACATGTCCAGGATTTGGGCTTGGTCCCCAGTGTGGGGCATGAGGAAGCAGCCTATCGGTGATTCTCTCTCGTTATTGATGTATCTCTCTCTTCCTCTCCTTCCTCTCTGAAATCAATAAAAATATATTAAAATTTTTTTATACATTATAGATATAAATCCTTTGTCACATATGTGGTTTGCAAACACATATTCTTCTCCTCTGTAGCTGTCTTTTCATCTTCACAGAGGGGTGTTTCACAGAGCAAAAGTTTTTAATTTTGATTAACTGTATTGATTTTTTCCTTTTATGGAAGCTCATTTGGGGTCATGCCTAAGAACTCTTAAATAAGCCGTAGGTCCCGGATATTTTATCTTATGTTTTCTTCTGAAAGTTTTATAGTTTTATATTTAAATTTATGGCTAATTTTTGTATAAGATGTGAAACTTAGGTTGAGGTTCATTAGTTGCCTAAAGCTATTCAATTGCTCTGGCCCTACTTGTTGAAAGACTGTCTTTCATTCAATTGCTCTTGCTCCTTTGCCAACATTCAGTTGGCTGTACTTATCTGGGCTTATTTCTAGGATTTATATTCTGTTCTATTGATCTATATATGTGTTTATTCCTCAGCCAATTTAATGTAATATTGATTATTGTCTGTGTATAATGAATCTTGAGATCAGATAGAAGGGTTCCCCTGATTTAATTATTCCTTTTCAAAGTTTTAGCTATTTTCATAGTTATTTAAAAATAATCTTTCTATATTTATAAACACCGTGCTTGGCTTTCTATAGAAACTGTGTTAACTTGTATATCAATTTGAGGAAATTTGACACTGTGTTATGTTGGGATTCCCAATCCATAAAAAATGGTAGGTTTCTCCATTTATTTATATCTTCTTTGATTTATTTAATAAATTTTATAATTTTCAGCATACAGATCCTGTAAGATTTTGTTAGATTTATATTTAGGTATCCATGTTTTAAGAGATTATAATTGATATTGTATATTTAAACAAACTTTAGTTTTTTAGCTAAGTTTTAGATTTACTAAAACTATAAAGAGAAATTGTGAAGCTAGCATAGAGAATTCCCATATGCTTCTTGCCCAAGTTTGTCTATATTAATTCTTTATATTATTATGGCATATTTGATATAATTAATTAGCCAATATTGATATATTATTAATAACTAAAGTGCACATTTTATTACATTTCCTTAGTGTTTATGTAATGTCTTTTATCTGTTCCAGAATGACATCCAAGTTACGACATTCCATTTAGTCATCAAAATGCAAGCTCTTCTGATACACATGGAACATTTACCCAAACTGGCCATATGCTAGTCTGTAAAGCCAGGCACAAAATACTTAAGGGATTTAAAGCATATTTTCTCTAATCAGAATGAAAGTATGCTAGAAATCAATAACAAAGAGAAAAATTTCCTAATGTTTGGAAATTTAAAAATACTTTCCTAAATAATGCTCTTTGTATTTTGTAGTTTCTGGGTACAGTGTTCTATAGATTTTAATTAGATCAGGTTTGTTTATTATGTTGTTTAAATTTTGTATTTTTTACTGGTGATTTTACTCTTTGCTACTAAGAGACTTACTGTTGTCTTAGGTTGGGCTCCCTTAAAATCACACACTGAGACGTGTTCTTGGACTCAGGTAGTTTGTATGAGTGGTAATCCTAGAAATTTCAAGAAGGGAATGGAGAAAGTGAGACCGGAATGGAGAAAAAGTCAAGACAGGGCATGTTACTGACCTGGTTCCCACTCTTGAAAACTAGGGTTGAATGCCATTTGGGACCCTCTGAAAAGGTAGTGCATGCCTCAGAATTTTCTCACCCCTATACAGTAAGACAAAATAACTTGTCTATCAACTCCCACCCTCCATTAGTTGAGGACTGTGCCCAGCAGCACTAGCTCCCCTGTATTTTTAGGTTGTGTGTATGCATGAAGATGGACACTCCCAAGATCCCAGAGAAAGGCCCCAGGCAGAAAGGAAGATGTGCAGGCACTTCACATGGGAATCTGACAGTGAGCAGGAACCTGCAACTGCAGGTAACCTCAACTCTAACGGTGTATTCAAGTTTCTCATTATGATTGGCAGTTTCTTTCTTTTTTCTTTTACACAGCCTATTTTTCATCACTTATTTTGAAGCCATATTTTTAGATACATTCAAATTTAGTAGTTACATCTTCCTCGTAAATTGCTGTTTTTAATATTATGAATTGTGCCCTAACCCGTTTGGCTCAGTAGATAGAGCGTCAGCCTGCGGACTCAAGGGTCCCAGGTTCGATTCTGGTCAAGGGCATGTACCTTGGTTGCGGGCACATCCCCAGTAGGGGGTGTGCAGGAGGCAGCTGATCGATGTTTCTCTCTGATCGATGTTTCTAACTCTCTATCCCTCTTCCTTCCTTTCTGTAAAAAACTCAATAAAATATTTTGAAATAAAAATAAAAATAATATTATGAATTATTCCTCTTTTACTTTAGAAACACAATTGCCCTTAGTTCGACTTTGTCGATGTTAGCACAGCTATAATAGCTTCCTTTCAGTTAGTGTTTGCATGGATCTCATTTCTCATTCTCTTATTTTCAGTCGACCTGTGTTATTGTGTTTAATGTGATCTCTTGTAAGAAGCCTGTCAATTTTTAAAATTCAGCCTGGAAATTTTTGTCTTCAATTGGAATTTTTGTTACATTTATATTTAATGTGATTATTGGTATATTTGATTTTATATCTTCTACATTACTATAGTTTATCTATATCACACCTGGTCTTGTTCTTTTGCTCTGTTTTCTTTTTGATTAAGTATTTGCTTATTATTTTGTTTTCCCCATTTCTTATTACTGTTTATTTAATGGTTAGACTCCAACATAAACCAATATAATTACCACTTTCTCTGTAATGGGAAGGACTTTAGCACATTTGAATTCTATTTGCCACCTCCCATCTCTCCCTGCCATGTGTATTATATTGTTTTACATTTTAAAATGCATATGTATTTCAAAAGTCATTATTATTATTGTTATTATTTTGTGCAATGTCAACATAGATTTATTCACATGTTTAGCCTTTCTGTTGCTCCTCATATCTTCCTGGGGTTCTGTAAAATCAATAGGGTTGATTTTTCTGTCTAATATATATGTAACTATTACAGTTTTGTTAGTGGAGAAAAGTAGTATCTTTTATTTGTTTGGAAATTTCCTTATTTTGAATTATCTTTGAAAAATGTTTCCAGTGGGTGTGGAAATTAAGATTGCAGTTATTTTGTTTTCAGACCTTTAAAGGTATCATTCTAAAGTCTTCTGGCTTCCACTCTTTCTGTCAGAATTTATCTGTTACTCTTATCTGTTGCTCTTTGGTAATCCCCCATTTTTTTTCTCTAAGTGATTTTAAGTTTTACTTTTTATTTTTTTCAATTTTGTCTCGATATGGCTGTGAGTAAATTTCTTTAATTTTATCTTGCTTGAGTTCACAGCAAGACTTGACTCATATCATAACTCTTCTTTATTAATTTTTTAAATTGATTTTTAGAAAGAGAAAGGGAGTGTGTGTGTGTGTGTGGGGAGAGAGAGAGAGAGAGAGCGAGAGAGAGAGAGAGAGAGAGCGAGAGAGAGAGAGAGAGAGAGCGAGAGAGAGAGAGAGAGAGAGCGAGAGAGAGAGAGAGAGAGAGAAACATCGATTTGTTGTTCCACTTATTTATCAGTCATTGGTTGCTTCGAGTATATGCCCTGACCAGGGGTTGAACCCACAACCTTGGCATATCAGGATAACGCTATAACCAACTAAGCTTCCCAGCTAGGGCCTTAACTCTTTAATCAGTTTTGAAAAATTCCTGGTCACTATTTCTGCAATAGTTACTTTAGCTCTCTTCTCTCTTTTTCTTCTGGACTCAAATTACATGTATGTCAGTTCTTTATCCTACATGTTTTTTATACTCTTCTCTGTCTTATACATTCTTATTTTTTATGTGATGTTTTCTAGATATTTTCTACTGGCCCATTTCCCTGTTTACTGATTGCCTATTTAATTGTATAAATCTGCTACTAAAGTCATGTACTGACTTAACTTAAAGTATATAATTATCTATTCTAGAATTTCCATTCGGTTACTTTTCAGAGATCCCAATTTTCTGTTAAAATTGTCCTCTTTTCAACTAGTGGTTAAAAGATATCAATCAGAATTCTTTTAAAGTCCATCACTGATAAGCCTAATATCTGAATATCTGTGGGCCTCTTTCTTGTCTGGATTCTCTTTGTTCTGTCTCCTTATATGTAGAGTAATTTTTTATTGAATCCTGGATATTACATGTGAAAATTGTAGAGGTTCTGGCTGATGTTCTCTCTCTCTCCACAAAAAGTTTATTTTGGGATTGTCAGGTGGTTGGAGTAGGGGCAGATTACACTAAGCCAATCAGGAGTTGAGCTGATTTGAAGCTAGGGTTCCGTCTTCGTAAGGCCTGCTTTATTTTAGTTTCCCTTATTTATCGCAGACCTTTAGGATCTCATGGTAAGCCTTTCAGAACCACCAGGCTACACTTCTTTGGTGAGACATTGATCCCAATTTTTATCACCAAATGTCTGTAAGTTGCATAAAGAAAATATTCCATTCAGCATCCCTGCCTTTTAGCCAGTGCTTTCTGCTGCCTTTCTCAGTCTATGGAGCCCAGCACCATAGACAAATTGTTAGACAAGTTGAAGGAAAAGTGGCAAAGGATATTGGATGATGTTGATATAATTCCTTTTTCTCCAGCATGTGGGTACTTTGGTAGTTCTCTGATACTTCGCATGTTTCAGCTTTTTTCAAAATTTGTATTTTACTAATTTATGTTAATGCTTTTTTATGGGATGACTAGAAGCCCGATGTGTGAAATTCGTGCAAGGGTCTTGGCCCTCCCAGCTGAGGCAGCTTGCCTAGGCCCTCGAAGCCCTGGCTTAATCCGGAAGGTTGTCTGGAAGGTCGTTCAGCTGTCTGGTCTAATTAGCATGTTACACGTTTATTATTATAGATTAGTGTGATTCAGCCATTAATAGAAATAGAATCTCTATGTGTTTTTTTTGCCAGCTTTTGGTTCTATTGATATTCTCTATTGCTGTTTCTGTTTATTTTTGTTCATTGATTTCCACTCTGATCTTCATTATTCCCTTTATTATGCTTGATTTAGTTTAATTTTCTCTTCTTTTTTAAGTTTCTTAACACAGAAGTCTAATTGTTGATTTCAGACCTTTCCTTTTTCTAACATATGTATCCAAATGTTACAAATATCTATTTAAACCTTGCTTTACCTGCATCCCACATGTTCTGATATTT
Organism: Myotis davidii; assembly: GCF_000327345.1. Classification (NCBI taxonomy): domain Eukaryota; kingdom Metazoa; phylum Chordata; class Mammalia; order Chiroptera; family Vespertilionidae; genus Myotis; species Myotis davidii. The sequence goes on along the minus strand of NW_006286246.1, from coordinate 1,441,550 downwards.
TTCATTGATATTTTCATTCAACTCAAAATATTTTCTAATTTCTCTTGTAACTTCTACGTTGACCCATGAATTATTTAGAAATGGGTATTTAACTTCCAAATATTTGGGGGTTTAGAGTTGTCTATTATTGATTTCAATATCAACAGCATATTTCAAAGATATAGGACACATATTCCAAAAATTTATATGGACCCAAAAAAGACCCTGAATAGTCTCTACAATCTTGAGAAAGAAGAACAAAGTTGGAGGGATCATAATACTAGATATCAAACTATATTTCAAAGCCACTGTAATCAAAACAGCTTGGTACTGGCACAAGAACAGGCATATAGGCCAATGGAACAGAACAGAGACCCAGAAATTGACCCACACTATTATGGTCAATAAATATTTCACAAAGGAGGCGAGAGCATGTAATGGACAGTCTCTTCAGTAAATGGTGTTGGAAAAATTGGACAGGTACATGCAAAAAAACAAAACAAAACAAAACAAAAAACACCAGACCACCAACTTAAACCATACACAAGAATAAACTCAAAATGGATAAAATGCTTAAATGTAAGTCACGAAACCATAAAAATCCTAGGAGAAACCATACGCAGTGAAATCTCAGACATCTCTCAGAGCAATATGTTTGTGGATACATCTCCTAGGGCAAGAGAAACAAAGGAAAAAATAAAGACGAGGGACTACATCAGACTAAAAAGCTTCTGCACAACAAAGAAACCATCAACAAAATTAAAAGGGAACCCACTGTTTAGGAGAACATATTTGCCAACTCAACACCAGGAAGACAAACAATCCAATTAAAAAAAATGGGCAGATGACCTGACTAGATACTTCTTTAAAGAGGACATACAGATCGCCAATAGACATATGAAAAAATGCTCCTCCCCCCCACCCCCTCAAATCTCCTACAACACTGAATCTCTTGGGACTTTGCTCCAGCAACTCAGCAAGGTAGGTCATATAGCAAATCTGGATGTTTTGGTATAGCCAGTTTAACTTCAATTTATACTTTCATAGGCTCTTGAACTTCTTATTTTCCAAGCATTGCCTTAGGCCCACTTCTGCAAAATTTCTTTTATGAATCAACATAAAATCTCAGAATTTCCCCTGTATTAATAATTCCTAGCTCTGAATGTGGCAGTGTGCTGACAAAGAAATTTGTGTTTTAGTTGCATTTGCTGGAGGCAGATTGATACTTTGTGCATATGCTCTCTGTTAACTCGAGTTGATTGACACATGGGTAGGATGAAGAAATGTGCTTTGTCTCATTGGCCCTTGTACTTGATGAATGTAGTCATATACATATACATATACATATACATATACATATACATATACATATACATATACATATATATAATCTATATAATAAAGAGGTAATATGCAAATTGACTGTCATGCCCTCATACAAGATGGCCACCCCCATGTGGTCAAAAGATGGCCACCACAAGATGGCTGGCAGGGGAGGGCATTTGGGGGCGATCAGGCCAGCAGGGGAGCAGTTAGGCATTGATCAGGCTGTCAAGGGTGTGGTTAGGGAGTGATCAGGCTGGCAGGCAGGTGAGCGGCTGGGAGCCAGCAGTCCCGGATTGTGAGAGTGATGTCCGACTGCTGATTTAGGCCTGATCCCAAACCAGCAGTCAGACATCCCCCGAGGGGTCCCAGATTGGAGAGGGTGCAGGCTGGGCTGAGGGACAACAGCCCCCCCTCCCCCGCCAGTGCACAAATTTTGTGCACCAGGCCTCTAATATATATAATTCTGACTTTCAGATATGTGTTCTTTTCATACTTAGTGAACTTTCATTCTAATGATTTTCCCTAATACCATTATATCTCCCCATTATATGTACCTATAGACATCTACATACTGAAGATGAACTCTAATGCCCTCAAAACCGTGTCCAGGAGATTAATGGTGTTTTGGTATGTCAGTGAATAGATTTCTTTGAAAGGGATACAAGTGAGGCCAGGCTGACTGACATTAAACTCTGCAGTTGGTTAGAAATGTGTTTTGATATACTTATATATTTCCATCTGAGTTATTTTCCTTAACAGATGTAAACAGTTTTGTTTTCCAATTAAAAAATACTTCATTCTTATTTTAGAAATTCAGGAAGTACAAAAAATATACAGGAGAAATAGATGAAGGCCTCTTTAATTGCAACACTTGGAAATTAACATTGACATTTCTTCCAGATTTATTTTTTCTTAGCATTCATTCACTCAAACACAATATGTGGGTATATACTAGTATGTATTTATATTTAGATGTTTTACATTTACAAAAAATGTGATCATAATATGCATAGATTTTGACCTCTTTTTCCCACTGAGATCTTTCATCTGAATCTGAATCAATGCCTCTTTATAAGCAATTGTTATACCATTTGACTCATTTAATATAAAAAACATGTTTCCTTGTACGGCTTTTCTGTATGTATTCTATACTATTTTCTTCCACCTTTTACTAAGGAGATGCAAGGTGTAGTTTGTACACCTTTCATTGAATACCTCTGAAAGGAGTATTGGACATATGAAAACAAGTAAAAAAGAAAGCAAGAGTATCAAGCACAAGGCAGGCGGAAGAGAATGAATGTGGCAGTGGGGATGGGAAGTGGGGATCTCAATTCCTTTGGTTCTCAAGAAAACTTAGCTGATTTAACTCTATTGATGTCAGCTCACCGTGCAGTGATGTGATCTCCTTACAGAAACTCCACCCACGCTGGCGCTGCCGCCACGGCCCACACATGCAATGGCTTAGCCTGCCCCTTCTGGCTGGGCACCTTCTTACTTCTTCCCATGACTGCTAAGGGACCCTATTCCAATGTGAATTTGCATTGACTCTCCAATTCTTCTAAGTTCTGTCTTATTTGGCCTGAGCTGCTTTGACAAAATACCATGGGTTAGATGGCTTCAACAACAGAAATGTTATTTCTCATAGTCTGGAGGCTGGGAAGTTTGAGATCAAGGAGCCATCATGCTCAGTTCTGGTGGGGTTTCTCTTCCTAGTTGGCAGGGGGCTGCCTACTTGCTGTGTCCCCACCTGGGGGAAAGATGGGCAGCTTTGGCCTCTTCCTCTTCTAAAGGACACTAATCTCATCATGGAGCTCCACCCTCATGACCTCATCTAAACCTCACTACCTCCCACAGGCCCTGCCTCCCGATACCATCACATGGGGGTTAGAACTTCAACAGTTAACTTGAGGGACACAAGCGTCCAGTCCATAACCGATTCTTAACCCTTTAAAGTCCAGACCTTCTTGAAACCTATGGATTTTAATTGAGCCAATGCCCTTGTGAAGGGGACTCAATAATGCAGTTTAGCTACCTCATTACAATCAAAATGGAAAATTAGCAATGAAAGCATTTTGCATGTAGTCTTGATGCTGAGAAATAAAGCAAAAGAATAAGATTGCCATAGCATCTCTTACAGGATCCTGAACACGGCAGGCTCTTAAAAAGTTGATAAAGCTGCCAGCAGGAGGCAATGATGTGGCCACAAATTGGACAGAGACAGGAGCCAGCATTCAGCAAGAACAGAGGGGGTAGCAGGGAGTGGGGTCATTGTTCTGGAACACTGCGCATATAATAGCAGGTCCTGAATCCATGTTTCCCGCAGGAAAGCAGAAGAGGGACCAGCCTCCGCTCTCCGTACGGGGATGTACATTCTCCATCTATAACCAGGGAAGAGCTCCGGAAAGCCTCGATGCCCTGGAATGAGCTATATCAACTCACAAAGCAATAGAAACACTCTTAATTGACATGCACAAAGCTGACTCATCAAATCAACCAAGTGCTCTTATCTTTTCTGTAAAACAGACTGACCAACATCCCCCACTCACAGTAGGCTGCTCCTAGGTAAACCCACCCACACCTGCTCCCGCCAGATCTAAGAGTCCGTTGGGTTTATGCTAGATGGATTTGTTATTGTGCTAACAAATTTTCAGTTAAATATTATACGATGTGATGAAATAGAACTGTGAAAAGAGTTGCTACACCTATGAAAGCAAAGTTAAATATTCAGTAAAGATTTGATAAAGTCTTCAAAACTTCGCTATTGTTTTAGGCAGGAATGAGATGACTGCATGATCTCAGGATAATTATAAGAGATAACCCTCCCATGTCATCCCCAAGTATCTTTACATCCTCTGCCAAACTGAAGCATTATGAGTGTGAAATGTGCAAAAACGACCAAACAAAATGGTCACCCTTTCCAAAAGCCAGGGTTGGCTATTGACCAATCAAGATTGGTGAGTAAATGTTTTTAGTTAAACTAGACTATTTAAAGTACATATGTATATTTGTCTCATGCACATATTTCACACACACTATAGTATCTTTACATCCTCTGCCAAACTGAAGCATTATGAGTGTGAAATGTGCAAAAACGACCAAACAAAATGGTCACCCTTTCCAAAAGCCAGGGTTGGCTATTGACCAATCAAGATTGGTGAGTAAATGTTTTTAGTTAAACTAGACTATTTAAAGTACATATGTATATTTTTCTCATGTACATATTTCACACACTATATATATAGCTTACACATATTTTTACATATGTATTTTTACATTGATTTTCACATATAATTTAAAAACTGATTCTCTACCATAGTGGACTGTTTTGGTTAAATGACGATGGTATCCTATCATTTCATAAGTTTCCTGTGTGGGTCATCTGTGAAATAGAGAGGATTTTCAGAGCCATCCCCACGACACTATGTCCAGTCCTAAGGCTAAATGCATATCCGGTGCAAAAAGGGAAGTGGGCCCTCCAGTTTTATTCACACTAATATATATGGTAGGCCTTGCTGTACTTGTGGCAGCTCGATTTCAAAATCAGAAAAAGCCTCATTAACTATGCTCACACACACCAAAAAATAGATGATGTCATTTCAGAAATAAAGACTAAATTATGCAGAACAAAATAAAATAGTCACAGTTTAAAGAGTGATTAGCATCATAAAGATTAAAATGGAGACAGTAGCAAAAAATTAAAAATGGATGTGGAGAAAATGATATAGAGGAGAGGCAAAGGAAATCTAACATTTCTATAATTGGAATTCCCAAAGAAGAAAATAAACACACTAGAACAGAACAAATATTAAATCTATAATTCATGACATTTTTCTTGAAATAAAAAAGATTTAAATGTGTATGCTGAAAGTGAAAATTGACCCCAAACTGTTCACACTGACTCATAACCTATTAAAATTTTGATGTTGACGATAAAGGAAGTATTTTATGACATCTAGGCAAAGAACAGTCTTTTGGAGGAAAAGATAATCAGGTTGGCCTCGGGTTTTAGCAACCTCCTTCAGAGCAGCCATGGAGCAAACAGCAAGATACCCAAGGAGAAGAGCGGGAGCCAAACATCTCATTCGTGCGAGTGGCTCTGCATCAGAAAGGCGAACCACAAATAGGTCTGAACAAACCCTGCTCAGGAGTCTACTAGAGAATTAGCTTTGACCAACCAACAGGGGATTGGGAAGATTTTAGGGAAAGGACTAGTGGTAAATGCTAGATATATTTAAATTTTAAACTATGACTAAACAAAAGTTGTAACAAAATAACATATATTTTATATGCTCTGAAAATGTCAACATAGTAGAACAAAAATGGGAGGATGGGAAGCGAAGGTGGAAAGCCACGAAAGATCACAGCCCGCCTCATAGGTAATAGCTGGGAGCCAAACATTACCCTTGAAAGCTGACAAATGAGGTGGCGAAGGTTTTAGCTTGTTTATCAGTACAAGGCAAATATTAAATGAATTAATTGTATTGCTGAAAATTAGGCGGTGAAAGATGAGGAAAAGCTTATGAACTAATTGTTGCTTGTAGTAGGAAACTAATATATTATTTCCAAAGTAAAGAGGAAATTAAAGACATTATATAAAAGTTTAATATAAAAGTTACTCCAAGAACAAATAACTTTCTAAATATTAGAACAATAGTTGACAATAACAAACAAAAAAGCAAAGGAAATAGTACATTGTGAAAATTAAACATACATATTCATGTGTATATATACATATGTTATACATAAGATTGAAATTGTATATCTGTTACTTAACTCACCTATTAAAATTTCAGACTGGATTACAAAGCACACACAACTCTACACTGTATACAAGAGAGACAACTAGAAGTTAGTAAGAAAAGTTAAAGGCTGGGTAAAGTTATACCAGAAACATGTAAACAGAAATAAAAATGAAGGTCACAATGTTAATATTCAATAAATAGAATTCAGGCCAAAGGACATTAATAATGAAAAAATGAAACTTTATAATGCTCAAGGCTATAAATTCACACGAGTGAATTTGGCCTCATGAGATCCTTGTATATTTATGCAGCAAATGACAGTGGGAACTTCTACGAAACAGAAACCACAGCAGATAGAAGAAGTTCAGTAATAGCTGGAGGCTGTGACTCACCTCTCTCGGTACAAAAATATATCAACTATTCAAAAAAGAAAAAGAAAAAAAGAAACAAAGCAATGATATGGAAGACCTAAACAACACAATAAGCATTTTCAAACGCACAAACCTAACCCCAAGTCTTTAAGTGCTCATAGGTCCTTCACAAAAATTGATCGCATACTAATTATGACAAAAAGTAAATCTCAATAAATTTTAATTAAGTAGAAATAGCACAGCAAAATTACCTGGCAACAATGCAACGAGTCTATGATTCAATACAGAAAAATAAAAACAAAAACGAATGAATATGCAGCTCAAAAAGTTGGAGAAAAGAAGCGAAAGGAGGTACTCAGTAAATTTACAAGCATAAGTGTATGTTAGGCTAGAACAGAACATGTTCCTCATGGCTTCAATGTTGGAGAAGGAAAGCTAGGAAACAGCCCAGATGCAGAAAACAAAGGGTGTGGTTGGCTACTTCACACAACGTGACCTTGGGGAGCATACAGAGTCAATGAGGACGACCTCTGTGCACTAACATGAAACAGCTCTGTTAACAAGGCAACGTGCAGAAGGACGTCATACGAAAGAGGAGAAGGTAAAAGCGTTTTCCTCTGCTACTTCTTGTGTGAAGAAACCTTGGCGGGACCAGCGAGAAGCCAATACAAGCAGTTTCTGGTTGGGGCGACAGGGACAGTCCAGGGGGAACGAAGAACAAGGGTTGACATGAGACTTCTCAGTACAGTTTTAGATATTTTAACTTGGGGTCCATTTTCATATAGTAAATAATGAAGATGGGAGTGACACCGAGGCAGATGGGAAGAGCCTTCTCTAAGCCTGCAGCCTGGCCGAGTGATTGCATCGCTGCATCACCCCTCTGGCGGGTGCCCCAGCCAGGAGAGACAGAGTGTGACGGAGGGAATTCGGCTGCTGTCCCGCCAAGCTGGGCAGCAGCTGCCAACAGGTGCCGCTCCTGGCCGGGCCAGCTGCCGAGTGACACGTGCTCCCGGTGGGGACAACAGAGTTCCATGCCCCTCACCTACCTGTCTTTCTCAGGTCAGAGAGAGGGGCCAGGTGGGCTCTGGCCATTTACTGCTTTTTCTTCTTCCTTCCGGGCCCAGTAGCCCATTAGGTCCCCAGTGGGTTTTCAGAGATGTGCCTGGTGTTTGCTGAATGTTTTCTTACTTGAACCAGCTTAGATGACATGCACGTGCAGTTAGGAACGGATGTGTGGTGTATTTAGAGAAGTTCACCCACAGACACTGGTACAGGCCTCAGGAAGAAATCTGAACCACAGATTGGCAGTTTGTCTTTTATTTAGAAACTAGAGGCCCGGTGCATGAAATTGGTGCACTCAGTGGGGGGTGGGGGCGGGTGGAAGTAGGGGGGAGGTCCTTCAGCCTGGCCTGGGCCCTCTCACAGTCTAGGAGCCCCATGATCAATCACCCCTGGCTGGGGCTCTGAGATGGATTGCCCCTGCAGAGGGAGCCCCCACCCACCCACCACAGCACCACTGCCAGGTAGCCTGGGCCTCCCTCTTTGGGGCCATCATGAAGCCCCCCCGATTGATTGATTGCCCCACTGGCCAGTGGCCTGGGCTCCCTCTGCAGGGCGATCATGGGGTGATGGCTAGGCCCCCGACCAATCGCATCACCCCCGCGTTGGCTGGCCTGGTACTGGTGGGTGTCATAGTGTGGTCGTCCGGAAGGTCATCAGGATGGTTGTTCTGCTGTTTGGTCATTCAGTCGATTTGAATATTATGCTTTTATTATTATAGATTAGAATCTGTTTTCCTCACATAGTAGGAACACAAAATATCAAGGAACTCATGAAGCTCCTGAATTTTATTTTTACACTCACAATCTTGAGAAGGAAAGGCCTCTGAAATCAATAAAAATATATTTACAAATAATAATAATAATAATAATAATAATAATAATAATAGGCAGCCTCTGGGACTACAACTAGATGCTAAGTTTCAATCCAGAGCAAGATTTTTTATAGCTGAGCTGGCAGGTCTTTGAAGAGGTCTTGTCAAAACAGAAACCATCCGGAACCAAAAAACACAACAAAACATAAAAATCTTACTTGCCTCACTGCAGTACCCCTGGGCCAGAAGTGAAGAGAAATAGCCATGTTGCCCAAGTGGAAAACAGAGCTTCTGTGGCAAGACTGTCTCCTCCTTCTTTCCTCCCTGCTCTTCAGCAAGACTAGGAGAGTGAACATAAAATACCGGACCCAGGTTCTGGTGGGGGAGGTGATTCACAGGAGCACAAAAGCCCGTTATTCTCTGCTCTGGACCAGCTTCATCTTGCATTTGGATATTCGGAGGTACCCTCCTGTAGAGGTGGGGGAGGAGAATCGCAGAGGATTTGGGGGCCAGGGGCTAATGCTGAGGAGAGATGATATGGAAGGGGTGGAAGGGAACGCAGGATGCCTGCCTCAGGCAGACTCGCCTCTGATGGGAGAGGGAAGGACTGGGTGTGCTTTCCTCTGGACCAGCCTGCTGGGTGACAGGCTCACGGGTGCTCGCTGTGTGGAAATGGACCTGGCCGACCAAAGGCAGAGCTGACCTTGCCCCGCATTCCTTCACTGTTCACTCTGCAGGTCCCTGGGCGGTGACAGCGGTCCCTGAGAGAGAAAGAGCAGATCATTGTGAGTCAAAAGCATTGATGTTTTTAGGGGTTGAAAGGAAGGTAAAATGATTCTGCAAATTTTGATAAATTGGGAGGCGGGGCACTTCTTGCCATTGAAATTCCTCTTAGATCTTTCTAGAATGAAGCATGTATTGATAAACTTAAACTACCTAATAGTGTCTCCCCTAAACAAACCAATAGGAAACGATGAGGTGATAGAAGTGAATGTTACTAGTAGTTGCAGGGGGTAGACAGTGGAGGGGGCAGCAGAGTTCCCAGACTCCCCAGCTTCTCCTCTGGCGCGTTTGTTAAATCTCTCTCTCATCCCCTCTCAACCCAAACAGCACTGCTTTGTTTCCCGGGATTTTGTTTTTGGGGATGGAGTCTTCTGAGACAGGCGTTTCCCCCCTCATCCCCCAAGCTCGGCCCGGCCTGCCCCAGGCTGCACCCCTGCCCTCTACAGGCCCCTGGCTTTGTCCTCAAGACCTGACTTACCAGTGGCAGGTGCCACCAAGGGCCTGGCAGGAGGCCAGGAGCCTCTGCCCACAGAGCACTGCCCCCTGTAAACCCAGCCAGCCATCTCCTCCTCCCGGCTCATCTTCCTGTGGAATGTCTACCCCTCAGTGTGACTGGTCACCTCCTCTTAGATCTTTCCTGGGAAACCTCCCCCGTGGAATGAGAGTTTTCCTACCTGTGCTTTTTCCTGCCGACAGATTCCCTCTCCGCTGAGCCCTGCTTGCTTTCCTGCATCCCTGGAGCCTTTGGGGGGACACGGATTATCAAAACTCCAACCTTCCTCCCGCACTTAAAGCGAGAAAAACATAGTGGCTACAAACAAACCGGGGAGACCTGGGAATTAAAAACAAATCGACTGACAAGTGGCAGTTCTGCTGGGATATTAAAAAAAGGGGGTGGGGGAGAAAAGGTTCAGTCTCTTAATTCAACAAGCCCAGTTGGGGCTATTTTTAAACTCAGGGGCTGCTCTGGCTGAAGCAGAGTGTAGACCAGACTACATTATTTTTCCTTTCTTGTCGAGTATTTCTCACTGAAGTTTCTAGACCTCGCCTCGCTGGTGCTGAAGCAGCCCCGACGAATAACATCCTCTCCTCCTTAGCGAGGTGGCAGCGTTCTGTATGGCATGATTTCTTTTCTCCTAAATAAACTTTAACACCTTCATCCTCCGGGAGCAAATGTTAGCATAGCAGAGCTGTGGAAACTTCTGAGGGAAAAGTCTAAAGTGGGTTCTCTTTGGAACTTATGCTAATTCTAGGGCCACGGTGCCAGCTCAGCACCTTTCCACAGGCTCAGTACACTTGCTTTTTAATTCCCTTTGGAGCACAGGCTGTGAGGAGAATTTTTATATCCATAGCGATTCATATAGAAGATACAACTCTCCTTTACTGTTGCTTTAACCGCCTCCCGAATGCACCATGTATGCTTTACCTGGGAGATCTTTTGCATCAGAAAGCTGACGGCTGTACTTCCATTTATAACCTTCCAAGGCTTCCCAGGGCCCACAGCAAACGTGGGGGTGGGCTTCATCTTCACTCGGACAGCTGGGTCCTGTGGGAAGGGGGACAATAGCCATGCCTACCATGGGCCTGGGAAGAAGTGCTGGTAGCGTCTCCGTCCAGCTTGTGTTGTGAAAAGTAATAAACAGCAACCTCCTTTCACATGGACCCGGGCAGCTGGAAGAGGTTAAGGGGGAAAGAAGGACCTATGTAATACTTTCAACAATAAAGATTAAAAAGAAAACAAAAGAAAAGAAGAGAAAAGGAAAGGAAAGAAAAGAAATAAGAAGGAGCCAGGAGGCTGGAAGAGAGAACTTGCATGCACGTGTCACTCAAGCCCAGGACTGACCCCACAGGAAGGGAGGTGCCTGCATCCCAGACAGAAAGTGATGCTACCTGATGACCTCAGCAGGAGGGAAAGGTTCCTCCTTGCCCAGGAACAGCTCAGCCAATGGGAGGCTGCCATAGCTCAGCCAATGGGAGGCTGCCATAGCTCAGCCAATGAGAAGTCACTGCACTTGGGACTTTCTGTTTCCTCCAATGGAATCTTTGTGTACAACAGCCTCCCAAGACCATAAAAGAGCTACCTCTCCTTTATTACTATGGACTTGCATGTGCTTCCCGACTGGATCAAATGTCCCGAATTGCAGTTCTTTGTTGCTTCTGAATGAACCCATTTTTGCTAGAGAAATATGTGTACAGTTATTGATTAAAGGTCAACAGTGTATAGTCAAGTCGTTCCCAAGGCATATGCAATACTCTGCTGCTCAGCAGTTCAGAATTTTCTTTAGTTTCCTAAAGGGGACAGAAGTGTTTGTCTCCAGGCTTTTTCACTTACCATTTCTCTACATGAATTATCTCTTTTCCAACTTCTTCCCTCAGTTTAGTTTTATTTGAATTTCAAGATTGAGCTAAGATTCCTCTTCCTAGAGAAATACGTTTTCTTCTCTCTTTGACCAAGTATTATATCTTTGTGCTACTGTTGCAGACCGTTTTTTTTTTGCCTCTGTCATTATACTTAATCTACTGTATTATAATTACCTATGCAGGTGTCTGCTTCCTTTATGAGACTGTAAAGTCTCTGAGGGTAAAAGTATACTTAATTTTTCATGAATTATGTAGTGTAGTGCTTGAATTCCTAGCTAGTGTGCAGTAATTGTTGACTAAAAAAAAATGAATTAATGAGTGGCATATTTCCTACAGGTGTCAAAAACAAAATAGAATTTACTGTATATGTGCGTTATTGTAGTCATACAAAAAAATGTAAAAAAAAGTTCCAAAAAATAAAATACTATATATCATTCAAGGCTCTATGTGGGCACAAATGTAAAAATATGTGCCTCATTTCCAGACGTTGTGGAAGATGGTTGTGAATACACAAGATCTCTGTGTAAACCCGGGGTTAGGTGCTACATAGGAAGAATAAGTATCCAATCCATGGGCCCACTCAGGGGAGAGCATGGGAGAATATTTCAGAGAAGAGGTAACATTTTCACTTTGGCTAAAATATGAGGGAGAGTGTAAGTTGGGAGGGCAGGGAGAGGACTGGGGCGAAGCTTTTCAGGAGTAGGAAAGAGCCTGTGCAAAGATATGGAGGTTTGAATGTGGGTCTGGGCAGACAGTGTGGAGTAGGTTCCCAGCAGGCTTGTTGGAAGGTGAGGCTAGAAAAGCCAGGGGGTCAGCCAAGGAAGGGTCTGTCCTCACGTCTTCCTCTCACTTAAACTTGAACCCATTGAGTAAGGCCTTCCTAATTTCAGGATAGTAATTGTAATGGTTCCCACTGAGTATTAATTGATAAAAATGAGCAACCAGTGGTCTCTGAGTCAATCTTTATCTTCGACACTTTTCAGCCCTCATTGCAATTTGACGTGGAAAGTCACTTGGAAGCCACTGCCCTGTTACTCCTTAGTTCATCCCTGTTTGAACTGATTCCAGTCCAGAGCTGTACCAGAAAATAGCACAAAGGGAGTCTGGTTTCTGAGCTTCATCCCAACAAGGGAGATCTACATTTAAAATGTTCTTCTTAAGAAAGAGCAATGCTGCCTTTACTATCCTGGGATGTTCAAATGCCTATCTTGGCCAGAAGCACAACTTTATTGATTTTTTTTTCTGAAAAAAAATGAAGGGTAGGAATGACACCGGTGAAAATCTTGAAGACAGTGAGACTGATTTTATTTTTATTTTGTCAGTTATGCCCAAGTTTCTTCCGAAGCTCTGAAAGTTACATAGGATGCAATGCTTTATTCATTAAAAATGAAACGCCGGTTGTTATGTTTGCTGTAAAAGTCTAGTGATGCCAGGACCCATTGAAGCTTTCCAGTGGGGAGTTTCCAGAATGGGCCCATGGGTTCTCATTCAGGTTTAGACTCTCCACCAAAACATTGCTTTAAAGAAAAATATCCCCAGCGAAGGACAGGGAGGAAGGCCAGGCACTTAGCGGATCTCTGTAAACTGGCCGACTTGGGACAGCATCTTCCAGCTGATGTTCAGACACCGTGGTGGCAATCAACGTTTCCTGAGCATTCCAGGCACACATTCAGGATTTCTTTGAAATCAGATGCCAGAGAAGTAAGATGTGCTCTTAAGGGTGACACGGGGCCCAGCTTCCTCCTGGAGACGGAATGTGCTGTTTCCACTCTGAAATACGGCGTGGTGAAAGCACCAAGCACCTTTTGAGGGAAAACAGCATAAATCACACAAATACCCCTTTGTGTAGGTTCAAAGAGAATGACAATTTGAAGTAAGGGAAACAGTCTCCATCCTGTGCACATGTGTGTGCTTTTGCACATGTGTGTGCATTGGGTGTCTTTTTGGTGCCTGGGAATGGAGGTAGTTAAAAAGTTGAATTAAAAACTGTGCATGATTAACCTTTTTTAAAAAATATATATATTTTATTGATTTCTTACAGAGAGGAAGGGAGAGGGATAGAGAGTTAGAAACATCGATCAGCTGCCTCCTGCACACTCCCTACTGGGTATGTGCCTGCAACCAAGGTACATGCCTTTGACTGGAATCGAACCTGGGACCCTTGAGTCTGCAGGCCGGCGCTCTAGCCATTGAGCCAAACCGGTTAGGGCTATGATTAACCTTTTTAATGTTTCTTTGCAATATTGGATTTTAGCCCTCGCTCTCTTGGTCCATCACTTACAGAATGTTCTATGTGTGAAAAGGAACAAGTAGACCTAATCGGCTAATAGCATCATGAGGTACCATCGAGTAGAACTATCCTACCTGTCCTTGACGCAAGGCCTTCTCACAGCGGAGTCAGTTTTCTTTAAAATCACAGTGGAGGTGGGTCTCACCCATGACAGCACCTGTATGTGGCTCTGCCATGCAAGGGACCTGGACCAAGATGTGCCTCCACCCAGCAGACACCCAGCTGTGGGGTCAGAGCTGTGAGTGTGGCCTGGGGAGACGTGCTGCAGGGCTGTGGAGACCCAGGCTGTGTGGGTTCCTGAAAACCCCCCTCCCTTCTGTTCCTTAATTTTAACTCGCCAAACAGAGGGTGCTTTCTTTTGGTTTGTGTTACTGGGGATGCAGAACTGCCGGCATGCTTCTCAGTCTGTATTCGAGGCCTAATAGAAAGGTGAGTTCTCCTCATTATGGAGTTAAAGAAAAATTCATAAACCTGACCTGAAGCACTGATTTGGAAGTTAAGAAATAAGCATGAGCTAACTTTTTAAACTTTCCCTTCTGAGTGAGGATGCATGGTGTGTGTGCAGACAACTGTGTGTGTGTATGTACGTGTGTGTACGTGTGTGCATGTATGTGTGTACGTCTCTGTGCACAGGTTGACACTGTGTCGGTGGGGTGCTGGATTGGTCAGAGAGATCAGTTGAAGTAGTCAGTTTATGCATTTTATATTATTTTTACTTTCTGTGTGTATGTGTGTACATGTGTGTATGTATGTGTGTGTACGTCTATGTGTACGTGTGTGTGTACGTGTGTGTGTGTGTACGTGTGTGTGCGTGAACTCTTCCTGGGAGAAGCCCCTGAGACCAGCCTCACTTCCTCTGAGTGGAGCGTGGTCACACCCAGTGGCTGGTTAGGCTAAGCGCACATGTGTGTTCCCCACGGAGACCTGAGAAAGAGCAGCTGGCCCCGTCACTTCCCAGACAGGATGCCAGAGGCCCATTTGGATAATAGCAGCAGCACCTCGTTCCTTTTCTTTGTTCCCAAACGTGGTGCCTGGTAGGAAAAGGCCACGCCGTTCACGACGGTAACAGTAGCAGCACAGGACTCCCGCAGCGTCTGCTGTACTTTCCATTAGGACCCGGGAATATAATGAGATGGATTTTCACAGGAATGTTTAAGGGCAGGCTGAAACCAAGAGGGCTTGCTCGTTATTCTCATTCCCCCTGACTTGTGCATCCTTTAAACATTTTGAACATTAACTGTTCTTTTAATTTCTGTTGCGTCTGGGGGAACAGTGTCAGATAATGTTGACAAAAAAGGCCGTCTTTTCAGAATGCAAATAGGGGCAGAAACACTATTTATAAATTTTTAAAGAACTACATGAAGCAACTCCATTAGCATCACAATGACACTTTTCTTCCTGCTTCTTTCAAGAACTCTCTCCTAGATACTGTTAAGGCCCCTCTTCCTGGCCACGTGGCACACGGGGAGAAGCCCTGCAGTTCTGTTTATGACTATGGCCTCCTGGGAGGCTGATCATAATATAATGTAGAATTGTGACCACCAGCCATGTCTCACCAAGTGTAAACCTAGCCCAGGTCCTTTTCAGAGAGACCCCGGATGACCTCGGTTGCCTGGGTTGTGAATAGTTGAAAATGATGGAAATACTCTATGCGGTCTTCCCAGGGCCTCTGGTGGTTCCTAGTTCTCACACCAGCTCTGGTAGTCGTCTCAGATAGAGACGAAATCATCACTATTCTAACTGAATGGTCCGCGGAACCCCTTGTGATATCACCCTGGTCTGAAGTTCAGTCTTTTGGCTCTTTATAGAAAGAGAGGGGCTTGATTCACTCAAAACAAATGGGAGCCAAGAGACCAAGGTCTGCGTCTCCAGCCCCACCTCTGCAATGAGCATCTGACCTCAGTTTGACCATTATCTGGTTCCAACCAGAAGGACCTGATCTCCTCTGCGATCAGAAGCTTATGCTAGAAGGTCTCTAACGTTCCTCCCAGCTGCTTGAGCACAGCATTCATCAGACCCTCCTCTCTCTTAACTCATTTCACAACTTGATTATTTTCTTCTCAAAGCTATCATTTCTCAATTAAAAATGGCTCTTTGCAATGGGCCCTGCAGCCCCTGGGCTGGTGTGTGGAGTCTCCCTCCTCTTTTCTGTGCCCCCTATGAATCCTGCAGCCATGATCTACTCGAAGGATTGCGTGGGTCGGTGGCGACGCGGGTTCTGGTTTTATTGATACAGAGCTCTCGTTTCTGTTCTAATGCATGGCTCATTTCCCACTTGATGCCCGGAAGGGGAGAACCAAAATATTTTACTATTCAAAACAAAATCGTGCATTCATTGTTTGTGCTGTCTGCCTCCCCCTTCACTGTCTGACTCTGACACTCCAGTCCACATGAGCACCCTCTCCTGAAGAGCTCTCATGGCCCCAGGTGTCGGGAAACTTGAGGCATTCTTACCAGGAAGATACGTAAGGAGGTTACATGGGAAGTAACGGGGCGTTCTCACTTCCAGATAATGATGGGCTTCAGTTCAGTTGTTCCTCCAAATAGGTGGAGCATCTTCCTGCCAGAGGCACTTTGAAACCCTTTTCCGGACACACACACACACACACACACACACCAGAAAAAAGGGGAAAAAAAGAAATAGAAAAGGAAAAAATAAATCTGATAAGCCACGGAGAATATGCCAAAGAGAACATCAGTGGAGCCACACTGGGCATAGTCTCATAGTCTCACCAGGGAGCTTCGGCAGAATTGTAAAAAAGGAAGCTTTTGCTTCAAATCAAAAGTTAAAGGCTTGCCCTAGCCAGTTTGGCTCAGTGGTTAGAGTGTTGGCCTGCAGACTGAAGGGTCTCAGTCAAGGGCACATACCTCGGTGTAGGCTCGATCATGGCCTTGGTTGGGTGCATGTGGAAGGCAACCAATCATGTGTCTCCCTTGGTAGGTAGATGCCTCTGCCCCTCCCTTCCATTCTCTCTCTAAAAAAGTCAGTGGGCAAAATAGCCTCGGTGAGGATTAACAACAACAAAAATGTGAAAGGCCTAGTGCTTCAAGATTGAAGTTTGATAAAGCAGATAGTTGATGCTAAGTGTGACCACAGTTCTTGAGCAAGAAGACAATACTTTGGGTATCAGAGTTGGAAGTTCCTCCATATTTTCTAAAAGTGCTTTTGTTTAAAGATTGGTATTATTCATTTCTTAGATGTTTCATCAAATTTAGCATTAAAGCCAGCTAAACCTGTAAGTTTTGTAGTGACAACATTTTGATTATAAATTCAGTTTCTTTCATAGAGTTAGGACTATTTCAATTATATATTTCTTCTACAATTTTCTTACCCTGTATTCTTAAGGAAATCATTAATTTCATTTAAGGTATCAAATTTATTAGCACAGTGTTGTTCACGATACTTTTTAACCTAATATGTGAAAGATTTTAATAACTTTTCTTCTCTAATTCCTGATGTTGGTAATTTTTGTGTTTTCTTTCTTAAATCTAACTTGAGGTTTGTCAATTTTATTAGTATTTTCAAAGAACCACCTTTTTCTCTGTTGTTTTTTATTGGTTTTGTTTTCTACTTCATTTATGTCTAATCTTTATTATCCCTTTGCTTCTGCTTCTTATGGCTTTAATTTACTCTTTGATGGCTTCTTAAGTTAGAGGCTTAGATTACTGATTTTACATCTTTATTACTTTGCCATTTGTATATTTTATAGATGCTAGTTCATTTATGCTACAGGTACCATTATTGCCCCCATTTTATAGATAAGGAAACCGAGGCTCAGAGAGCTTGTAACTCCTCCAAGGTTAGAGAGCTTGAATGAGGGAAACTGGAATTCAGACCCAGGCAGCAAGACTCTCAAGACTGTTGTTGGGCTCTTGAAAGGACAACAAATAGGCATTATACATTGAGAGAATTCAGAGGTTTTCTAACTGTGCCTTCAGTCATTTTCTGCATACTTCCCCGTGTCTTCTTGTCTCACAGGTAAATTTCCCCTGAGCAGCATGTATGACATTACATGCTTGGGTACCACAGCGCATGCCCAGAGAATTCAGACCTATGCAGGTGGCTTAGATGCTCTTGTCAGATGAGTCTGTGTGTACGTTTTTAATGCAGCCTTATCAATAATTAACCCCCACTCTCTGCTCCATCCCACACCTCCCACCTGCCTTTTCCCCTCCCCCAGCAAGGGTGCTTGGGGCCCCGTGGATGGGGAGGGATTTCACTGTGACCAGCTAACATCTCCCCAGCATCGGGGCCTGCAGGGACAGGAGTGCGGGAAGTCTCAAGGTCGGTGCTCCAGGCTGTGTGACGCATTGACTACGCCCCAACAGCCCCCTGCTTATAACTCTGCTTATAATTGCAGAGCTTTTGGCATGTGCTCCCCGACAGAAGCACAGATGTTTCCTCCCAGAACAAAAGAACAGGGCAGAGCTGCTGGCCTCACGGGTTGTCACTAATCGCACTGAGTGTGGAAGCAACAAGTCCTAACGAGAATGTTCCTGCAGGTCTGAAGCCAGTGCCAGGAACTAGAGTGGAAGTGGAAGAGTGCTGCTTTTCTGTGCTAGCTGCTTCCCTGGAGGTTTCCAGCCTCTTGGGATATATGGCAACGGGCTCTCCTTTCTACGCTGCCTGTGAGTTGTGTAGCTGTGCGGGGGTGACGGCTTCGGGAGCTACCTCATCAGTCCCAACTCTCGGGTCCATTTCAGAGATGCATGTGGATGGTTATGGTTATTACAGGCTCAACCTGAGCATCAGCTTGCAGTCCACACCTGGGGAAAGCATTCCCTCAAGCTCAGCTCTTAGCCCAACTAAAAATACCACTGGCAGTTTTCCTCTTTATCGCTGGCTAGAACTTCAAAGTACAGAGTCCCCTACTCGCGCGCACGCGCACACACACACACTGAAGAAAAAAATGCCATACCAAAGGACCCAGCATCAGAGACCACCCCAGACTTTCAGGGGGCCTCTGTGTTAGAAACCTTCCACCCATTAGACGTGTGTCACCTGGGCCTTCATGTCACACCCCTAGAGTGGTTCCTCCTGGGACTTTCATCTCCAAAGAATGCCCCCTTTGAGGCTGTTCTTGCCTGGAGCCCAAAGGCAAGACACTTTCTTCTGGATTCTTCTCCCAACCCTCTACTCTGGTTTTATTTTCTTAATGGGCAGAAATGGGAAAATATTATCTTCATTCTTTTAACTTCTTTTACCATGGACTGACTGACTGCGGATCATGCATTGAGATCAATATTCAAATGTTGTAAGTCACGGTTAGAAAAGAACATTCATAATATTCTTATTAAAATCTGTACCACGTCAACGCCATCTTTACCAATTTCTCCTCAGATTGCCTTTGGACTTCGGCTAGAATAACACACCCCGCCGTGGCTACTGGACATGCCTGTGTCTGCGTGTGGCTCCGGCTTATCCCTCTTGTCCTCACGTTCTCTTTGCTGGTTTGGTCAATTCATGATGTGATCACAATCTTTTTAGCAGGTGCTTTTGGACATAGTCACCCTTATTCCAATAATTTCTATCAAAGTTTCTGCTGCTGCCACTCGAATTGGTGTTGTGGGAAATGTAGACCCAGACACTTGGAGTGACACACAATTTTCATAAGATGAATCTTTTAATCACATACACCTTTGAGTTCCCGTCATTTTTCTTTAAATGAGGTTGAAGTAATGTGATTATGAAAATGTTTCTTGGAAATATAAAGATTTTGGATTCGGTAAGGTACATGCAATTGTTGTAAATGTGCTCATATTTGGGTTCTAAATATGGGTTATAGTGTCGGGTTGAGGATCAGCAGAGGGTATGTAAAAGCACCACTTTGTGATTTTGTTACTTATAATATAATACATTCTGTGTTGCAGAGACCAAACATTGAGATACTTCGGTGTCCACTGCTTCTCGTGAGTATAACCAACAGTGTGACTCTCATCAGCCAGCTTTCTCCCTCTCTCTCAGTTTCCTAATCTGCTAAATGGTATAAGTGCACTCTCCCTATCCTTGTAACCCCTCACACAATTCCTGTAAAGGTAGATGGACCCCTCTATGGAATGGTGCTTTGAAAGCAAAACCCCCTATGCATGTTGCACTGTGTGTACGTGACACAATATGCTACATTTCAGTGGCAGCCACATCACAAGAAGCTGTAACTGTCAGCCACTGTGGGTGGCACTCGGGGTAAATGAAAAGTTTCGGTCAGATGGGCCCAGCTGCTAACTGAGTACTTTTGATATTGTAGACAATGAGTGAAATTCCCCAGGTGTCACCATCCCTGTTTAAGGTTGTTTTCATGGCTTGATTAAAAACTTAATAGAACAAATGCGCATCTATTACAATTCAAAATGGAACTACCTGGGTGGCTTGGGGTGAGAGAAAGAGAGAGAGAAATGAGGAAGAGGAGAACTTACATTTCTGTGGTAATTCAAAAGTAGTTTTACAAAACCGAAGAGGAGCACTGGACTCAGGAAGATGGTCTGACAATTTGGGAACCAACTAGAATTTTGTGACTGTACTTGGGTCTCTCCCTTTTCGAGCTATTGAATACCACCCCTTCATGGAAATGAACATTGTTTCATTATGTTTGCATTCCGGTTAGTAACAATGATGCCTCCTGTTTCTACATAATCCACAATGAAAGCTCTGCACATCTTGATTGGATGAAAAGGAAAAATATAAAAGTGACAGGATAGCTCTGCTGTCCCCATGCCAGAGGGGCAAATGATGCCAGGTGATTTTCCCAGCACGAGTGACAAATTGAAACCAAGTTGTCTCTCCCTTAGCATGTGACTTCTTGTGCGTGAAGCTCACAACCTCAATCAAGGATCTACCTATTTCATCAACTCCAAGTAGATTCTGGGAGAATCGCGTGTCCCTGCTCGGTTGTCAGTACACCCTGCTTTGCCAGGGACAATCCAGGTTTGTGTCTGTGGCTCAGAGTGATTATTCATAGTGAAGGTGGCTAGGCTCGGGTGGCAGATTGTGCGGTCACACTCCCATGCTGGCTGCTGTGTGCACAACCTGGGCATTAAGGTCCCTGTGCCCTCCCGACCTGTGAGGCCTGGCTCAGGAGATGCCCACCAGCTACCAATGCACAGGATCGGGCGGACATAGGGCGCTCTGATGGCACTCAATTTGTTAGTCTGCGCTCTGCCTTTCAACACATATCCCTGAACTCATTGTCTCACTGAATTCGCTAAGTGCATTTTCTGGCTGCAACATTTCTATTCAGGAAAGCTGCCAGAATTGTCAGCCAGCAAAGACTTCAGTCCTTTCTTGGCCAATTTGCCAAAAAAACATCGGAGGGAGTTATTGATCTTCTCCCTTGTACTCATCCAGCTAATTTCTTTCCCCGATTCCTTTCTTTTCTTCTTCTTAAGCTGACATCCAATAAAAACTATTTCTTTCAGGTGCCAGTGACATGTCAGCACACCACCATTCATCGTACGAGTTGCCGTGTCCCCCTTTTGCTCTATGAAGACCCTTTTTTTGGTTCTGTTGACAACACAGGTATCTGTTAAGCTTGCTTCCCTCCTGCACTTACTCCCTGGGTGGCGATGAGCCTTGCCCGGTGCAGGGGACTCAATCTCACTTGGAGAGTACCTTTGGCTATTATTGCCAGTTGCACAGTCTTTTTTTCTTTTAATCACACAGTGTACAAGTTATCAGGGCAATCTTATTTTATACTTAATTTGTAATAGGAAGCCTAGAAGATTAGTCAGGGACATTTAAATAAATAGCTAATTAGTTTCTCAACAGGAGTACATTTTGGACTTGGCCTTCAGAAAGACAACTCCTCTTTCAAAATGGGTGACACTGACTAGTGCTCCGTGACCCTACTGTGAGAGCTCTTCACCTGCGGCTTTTAAAAAAAATATTTTATTGATTTTTTACAGAGAGGAAGGGAGAGGGATAGAGAGTTAGAAACATCCATCAGCTGCCTCCTGCACACCCCCTACTGGGGATGCACCTGCAACCAAGGTACATGCCCTTGACCGGAATCGATCCGGGCCCCCTTCAGTCTGCAGGCCGATGCTCTATCCACTGAGCCAAACGGTTTAGGGCCACCTGCGGCCTTTTCGTAGCTGGAGTCCGAGTCTCCTATTGTCCTATTGGCTAAGACAGAAGGAGGCGGCCTCGGGAATGGCAGCGGAATTACCAGAGAGAGAGATGGGCCAAGTGACCCTGGTGACAATAAATATTTAGGATATCTGGGAAGCTATTAGGAACAGATAATGACACTGTGTTAAGGATGCTGGTGAGTTGAGTACCATGCAAACAGAGGGTTGGGCTTGACAAATTTGCAATCCAGTTTTGGAATTATCCTGAAAATAGCTCCCCCCACACTTGAATGATGCTGCCTAGAACTGCTTGATGATGCTTGAATGCACATCCCATGGGGAGTTCCACAGTGAGGACAACAGTATGGACTGAGAGTAACAGATTCCTGCATGATTCTCACTTGACTGGATCAGCATGAGAGCTGAGACCGACATCACATTTCCTGCATCGGCAGTGGAAGAAACTACTTGCCTAAGCGCCTGGCCTGTCAAACAATCACATCCAAACTTCTGATCGCCTTTGAGCCTTCTAATGCTGCTTCATAGAATTTTAACCCATAGGAGTTCAAACTAGCAAGCTTTGCTTTTATAAAAAAAAATTTTTTTATTGATTTAAAAGAGGAAGGGAGAGGGAAAGATAGAAATATCAATGATGAGAATCATTAATTGGCTGCCTCTTGCACGCCCCCGACTGGGGATGGAGATGGCAACCCAGGCATGTGTCTGGGAATTGAGCCGTGACCTCCTGGTTCATAGGTCAATGCTCAACCACTGAGCCAGACAAGCTCGGCCAGCAGTCTGTGCTTCTCATTCCTGTTCTTCCCTCTTCCTGCTCACTCTCCATGTTGGTGGTCCTGGGAGCAGGGCTCCTGAGGTTATGAATGTCAATTTGTAGGAATCACTGCGAGTTAGGAAGGGAGAAGTGTTGATCTGGTGATATATAAGTAATTTACAAATTGATATATGCATTCTAAAAATGTGCCTGTGAAATTTCCATAATTATAAAATGGGAATGGAACTAAAATGTTTAGTCAGACATGATAATTATAGCTAACATTTATTGAATGCTTATAATGGGCCAGCTACTGTTCTAATTGCTTTACATTTATTAGCTGATGTAGTTCTCACAATAGCCCAATGAGACCATTATTATCACCATTTACAAAGCAGGAAATCAGCACAGAGAAGGTGGGCCACGCTAGGCATCAGCAGCAGGTGGGTGATGGAGTCATGTTGGACCCATGCCTTCTGCTCCCCAATCAGCCCTCTTAAGGACATGCTGCTCTTGTAATTCCATAATGATTCTAACTGCTGCCTTTCGAAGGAGTTTTGCTAGGGCTGATCTTATTATTCGTAAAGAACAGCATTTGAATTTCTTGTCCCAGAAGTGTTAATAATCAGGAAATAATATTTTAGAATGGATTCTGCCTGGATATTAATTACCTTGCTTATGTATGCATTGGTTTCCTAGGGCTGCTATAATAAAGTACCACAAACTGGGTGGCTTAAAACAACAGAAATTTATTCTTTCACAGACCTTGAGGCTAGAAGACCAAAGTCAAGGTACCCGCAGAGCCATGCTCTCTCTCCGAAGGCTCCGGAGAAGCGTCCACCCTTGCCTCTCTTCTAGCTTCGGGCCAAGGCCAGCCATCCTTGGTATTGATTGCTTGTAGATGCATCCCTCTCATGTCTGTCTCCACTATCACATGGTCTTTGGGGTAAGTGTGTGTGTCCACAATTTCCTCCTCTTATATGGGGAGGGATTAAGACCCACCCTAATCTAGTATGATCTCATCTTAACTTGATTACATCTGCAAAAACTATTTCAAATTAGTCACATTGGCAGGTACCAGGGATTAGGGCTTGAACATAACTTTTTTTGGGGGGTCGGGGGGGACACAATTCAACTCATAACAATTTATGTATCTGCTTAGCCCATATTATGCCCTATGTTCTCATTTTGAGAATGAACGAAGAAAAATGTTCTCCCCATGCAATTTATTTTTTCTCTAACACGTGTATAATTCTTCTTTTGCTCCTTCAAACAGCATCTACCGTACCCGCAGATGTTTCTTCAGTAATAACAAGCAGATAAACACCACACTCGAGGGACCTGAGATGAGGGTGGAGCCACGCTCCTGAGAGACTTCTTTTAGCAGACCCCTTCTATTCTCTCTTCTAACCCATGATTTGTCCATAGTAGCTGAAACAATAGAATGGGCGTGACTGTGCAGTTGACATGTCCACTTATCATGGTACAACAAGGATTTCTCCGTATCATTATAAAAGCTCTGGTTATTATTTAACCCACCTCAGAATATTCTAGCAAATAGCATACACATCATTAAACCATTCTCCTACGTGGCACTAGGTTGTTTCCATTTTGTTCACTTTAGTGTTTTCATGAACATTGGTGCATGTCTTTTTACTTGCTTTGGACTTTTTAAAAGAAGAATTTCTAAAATAGCATAATTATTTAATATATTTTAATGGCCTGTAGTTTGATACAGAGCTGCTATCAAAATGTAGCAGAATCGCTCCAGTGTTGTTGCCATCAGGCTTATCATTTAACTTTTGTTTTCAATGGTCTTGAGTTATTTTAATTTTAACTTCACTATTATCATGGCCGTACATTTCTCAAATGTATTTCTTCTAAACATTAACATTGTCGGGGAACAGAAAGAACAGGGCAGCTTATCTTTCTTCCACAGTTGTCAAAAGCACATGAGAAGGAAGTCAGATTTAATAAGTTGCATAACCTAGTATTTAAAGTTTTCTGAGTTGGTATGGCTGCAATAATTTAATTTTTGTTTAAAATGTTCACATTTTCAAATTTTATAGTCAAAATAGCTAAAATTTGAAAGACACATGTTTGTTTTATTAACATAACTATATGTTCATGAGAAAAAAGACCCAGAGTACATAACTTATTTTAATTAAATAACATTAGTTAAATGTCTACTATGCTTGGTGATGTTTTCCTCCTAATTCACCATGGTAAACACATGTCCTAAATACTATAAACTTATTGAATGGGAGATGATGCACCTCTTAATTGATTCATAAGTATGTGCTTAAATTAGCTTTAGTAAATAAAATTAGCAGCTTATCACTCACTTTTCTAAAATGGCTGCTGCTAAATTAATTTGCAAGTTTATCAAATTGCATTATGACTTAAAAATGTATAATGCATGTAGATTAAAAATTCACCTTTCTATCAGATTTCTGAAATGTATACATTTAAGATCCTAGGTATGATTGAAAGAGACATATTATGTTTCAAAAAATATATATCCTCAGTGATATGTGTTAAGTCACATCTACTTTACATCAGTTACTTATTATAATTGAATCCAGGAGCATTCTGCTGAGGACTGGCTGGCAAAGGGGGATTTCATTAAACCCGAACCATTATACTTCATTTTAAATTAATTATGTTTTACAGCAAGCATGGAATTGACCCCAAACTCAGCCAGTCTGGGTACTCAATTCTACATTTATTTAAGGGCAGACTCCTTCTTGGCCTCGACCCATAGATTTAATTTTGCCTTAGACTTAGGAGTTCTGGCCACAGGCAAATAGGACAGTGACCTCAATCTCTATCTATTGAATTCAGGATTTAGTAGGTCTTTATTCTGGTCCTTGTCTGACCCCGAGCATCACCACAGAGCTAAGTAATCAGGCTTCCTGCTTTATGAGCTAATTATTTATAAATATATAATGTTGTACACTCCCCCCACAAGTATATGTATGTTTTTAGAAAAAATTTTCATCATATCTTGAGTTCTAGGCTTGTTTTACAATTCTAAAGTGGGTGGACAGCCAAACATTTGTAAAAGAAAAAGAATACTATTAAAACCAACCTCAACTGCTTTAGTCCAAAATCTAGTAGCACAATGTATTCTTGGACCAGATATCCTTTTGTTTAAACAAGGTATGTTGGTTGAACTTTTAGGGCAATATTTGATTGCCCAAGAGATTAGATCGGAAAGAAACAGGAAACCCAAGAGATAGAGGAAGTCCTGTGCATGAGAAATGAATGCGACTTTGTGTAGGGATGAAAGATAAGAGGGCGCGGGGTGATGGGGAGAGAGTGAGAATGAGAGGAGCTTTCTGAAGTCGAAGGAGACATTTAGCCAGTGAAAAATTTCCATTAGCAGTGATGACCGGAAGATGTTAAAAAAACAGAGAATGCCTAACATTTAATTTTAAGTCGTTACTTCATGGTGTTACTATTTCATTCCCCTGTGTTCCCTATCTGGGTTGACATGGGGACATGGATAGAGAACAGGCAGGAAAGAGAAATAATAACCTGGCTTTATTGACCAAAGCACGAGTTATCCCCTTCCTTGAACTCCCTTTATTACAGAGTTCCCGAATCAGCTGTGACAACTTCTATTTGAGTCAACACTGTTCCCAAATAGACCACAGTTCTGTTCATGGACCATTCAAGCCAGGACCAGAGCCATAGGACCTGGCGCATCACAGCCAGTGACATTCAGGGTCCACATAGATGTCAGTCTGCCACAAAGGGCTGTGGGATCTTCTGGGAGCTGCATCCTACCGTCCTCCCGCTTATAC
The DNA here is from genome assembly GCF_000327345.1 of Myotis davidii. Lineage (NCBI taxonomy): Eukaryota > Metazoa > Chordata > Mammalia > Chiroptera > Vespertilionidae > Myotis > Myotis davidii. Next base: position 1,415,180 of record NW_006286246.1, on the reverse strand, counting down.
TCGGGCAGCTGCTGGCCACGTGGAGTCTGCTGCTCACCAAGATGCCCACCACCGTGGACAGGCTGGTACTTGGACTGTTCTCTCACTGACCTGATATTTCTCCTTTATGCCTCACTTGGTTTAAACGCTACCCCCATATTTGTCTCTAGAATAGCAGGTGTTCACTCAGGTTCCCATGATAATAGTTTGTCGTTGCATACAGCTGGAGGGTGCTCCTAAATTTTCAGTCTTAGCCTTTCCTAGGAGGACCATCAGAGGCTCGGTGCTAATTCAGGGGTGGGGAACCTTTATTCTTTCTTCCGACGGCCATTTGGATATTTATCACATCATTTCCTGATATCCTTAAGCTTGTCATAGTTCACCCCTAGCGCCTCGGTAGGGCCAGACTAAGTGATTCTGAGGGCCTCCTACAACCCGTGGCTGATGCTCCCCGCCCCTCTGTTCTGATTGTTACATAAAGTAGGGCTCAAAGCAGATCAACTGGACTCACCAAGACACAGATCTCCTGACAAAGCTGCGACTCGACTTAAGTACAACAGGCTTCATTGCCTCGCTGCCGACTGTCCCTGATGCCTTGCAAATAAAATGCACTCAACGTGTTTTTCTGAAAAAATGGATGAATGTTTTATTCTGATGGGAAAATAAAGGGGAGAAGAGAAATGGCAGAGGCATACGAGTTGAAAAGGAAAGCTATTAAAGCTAAATGTATTCATTTGTCTTTTTACCTAATAGGCAATAAAAGATTGCCCCGTTCGAGGAGCCACTCAAGGCCGGATGCGATGCCAAAGGGGCTTTTGTACAATGTTTCCTGATATCCTTAAGCCTGTCATAGTTCCCCCGGAGCATCTTTCTTAAAGTTCAAAGGCATCAATTATAGATGCAGAGGGAAAAACACGAGGAGGGAAGCGGGGACGTAAGCAGCGTTATGTTCGGCAGAAATTAAGTACACATAGAAATTCATTAGTGAGCGCCCTGACTTTCCCACAGGTGTGTGTTTCTGTATCAATCACACTCTAGCTTATCCATTAGGCATATGGTAGAGGGACCTGGGATTTTGAAATGAACAAGCAAACAAACGAGGAGGTTTGGGCTTCGGTCCATTCTCTGTAAATGGTAAAATCTCAAGCAATCACCAGCCCCTTGAAGTTTCAGTTGCCTCGCCTGGATATTGGAAAGAGTTATTGTTGTCTTATCTGCTTCCAAATATTCTTCTGAGAGTCAAGATGAAGATAATAGTACCTAGTTGGTAATAATTATACTCCTTGCCCTAGCCGGTTTGGCTCAGTGGCTAGGGCGTCGGCCTGCAAACTGAAAGGTCCCAGGCTCGATTCAGGTCAAGGGCCCATGCCTGGGTCGTGGGCTCGATCCCCAGTGGGGGACTTGCAGGAGGCAGCCAATCCATAATTCTCTCTCATCATGGATGTTTCTATCTCTCTCTCCCTCTTCCTTCCTCTCTGAAATCAATTAAAAATATATATTTAAAAAAATAATTATACTTCTTTAATAGAGTTGTGAGTTTTTTTTTATTAAAAATTGAGTGAGACAGGGTCCCTCCCCAAACCTGGGTTAGGGATCTGAGACCGTCTCTGGGAGAAGTGGCAGAATGAGAAAGTTAGTCCTGTGTGCAGACAGGATTTAAAGAATCGCGGGCAGTTGCATGTCCATGAAATCCTCATGAAGATTGTAGCGTCTACTCGAATAAAAGAGAGACAACCTACCTGCCTTCCTAACCCTCAGTCTCCTCATCTGTAAAATGATAAAACTACCAAGTTATCTGTATATCTTTACCACCATTTACCCACTAGATTATTGTAACCTTGGTTTGTTTCTTTTTGCAAAGATGTGTATAGTAAGATGTTTGTTTGTTTCCTATCCAGTTCTTTTATGAGATTCACCCCCTGTCTGACATTCTGGGGATGTTTCCTCAGGCTTCTGTGGGTCCTCCCAACTTCTAAGACTCTCCCAAGATCCAGGGAGGTGGGCAAAAGCTTTTGTTCTATACACATTGTAAGTCTTTCACACAGTGGACACTCGGGTCTGCTTCTAAGCGTGCGTTTACGTTTCCTTGTCTTTATTTATCTTTACCAAGACTTCATAGCAAGTTTCTCTGTTTTCTGCCACCTCCAGATCTGCCACTCCACAACTGAAAGATGGAAGGCAATCTTCTCTCAATTGGAGCAGAAATCTTGAAGATGCTGCAAAGCCATGTGGAAATTCATTGGTGTAGACTGGAACTTTGTGCAAAAGAAACTCACACTTTTACCAGGTTTGTTATATTTGGTTTAACTGCAATTGTATACTCTCATATTTCTTTTAAAAATGACCACATTTTAATTTAAAAAAGGAATCAACATCTAACAAATAAATTGGAGTTGATTATTAGATTATAAAATGCTTTTTTTTTTTGGCTTTAGAGAAAAGCTCAAATCTGGGATCTTTCAACCCCCCACCATGCATTAGAAATAAGCCACGTGTGACCTAATGATGTAATATTACCCAGCAATGATCTTATGTAACAGCTGAAACAAAGTCAGAAATGAAACAACTTCATGGGAACCTGAGGGGGTGGGAAATATTTTTAAAAGAATGTGTCTAATTGTTGCAGGGGGAGTGAGAGTAACTGCCAAACTGTGGGTAAAATGACAGAATTATGCACGGGGAGGAGAGAACTCACACATGCAGCATAATTTTGACTATTCGAGTTTTTTAAAAAAATTAATAATAAATTTGAGCAGGTGGAATGAGTCAGCTGATGACTCAGGAAGGCCCATAGGCAACTTCAAACTGTTGAGCAAAACACTCTTCCTTGCCACGAGTTTTCTAAATGGCCTCTCAACAGAAAACTTAATCGTCAGAAGACCTGCACGCTGGGGTTACCAGCAAGGACCCCCAACACGTAGACCCCATCTGACTCTAAACTCACAGGCTCATATGCCCTTTCCTAAAGAGTCCTATGTAATAAAGGCCCAGCACCATAATGGCAGAACAACCAGAACGACTGCTTGACCAGTCACTATGAGGTGCACTGACCACCTCTCGGTCCCTTTCCCCGGTTGGTAGGCTCTGATCGCCGATGGTGAACAGAGAACCGGGGTGGGTGGCGGGGGAGGCGGTTTAGCCCCCCCCCCCCGCCAGTCGCCCCCCACACAGAGGGCAACCAGCAGTGGGGGTGGGGCCGGCGAGCGGGTGGAAACGGCTGACCTCTCGGTCCCTCCTCCAGCCATCAGGCTCCCATTGCTGGATGGTCAATGGGGAACTGGGGTGGGAGGCAGCAGGGGCTGGGGGCAGGGCTGGCTGCTGGCAGCTGGGGAAGATGGCCCTGATCACAGGCTAGGATTGGGGACCGTGCCCACCCACGATTTCGTGCGCTGGGCCTCTAATTTATTATGAAAGCTCTTTTTACCTTCAACACACAAGGATAAAACAAGCAAGGGCTTTGGAGCTACGATAAAATCTTTTAAATGTATTACTATTATTATTATTGTATTATTATTATTATTATTATTCTATGTTGGCAAGCTTACAGGGGAAGATTTGTGAGCTGAGAAGAGGAGAACAGTTTAATCTTCTTCTGTATCTTCCTATACAATCATTAGGCACCCTCACATCTATCAGTTCATTTTTTTAACCTGAACATAGAGTAAAAAAGGTCACGGAGATGACTGCCAGCTGAGGAAACCGAGAATGGCTCGCGTTTAGGACACACTCACCCGGTGGGTGGCAGCAGCAAATGAGAACCAGTGTCTCCTGGGTCTGAGCCTGTGGTTTCCCCCCAGTGGCAGTGAGAACCACAGAGACAGTAGTAACAACGTCTGTAGACGTTGCTGACGGGGTGACACTGTGAGAAGCTGATCGATCGGCGCGTCTCTGGCTCCTTCACTCTAAGCTGCCGTCCCTCACCACCCGGCACATCCACCCCAAGCTCCGACCGATGGAGCCCAAGTCCAACCCCATCCAGGGGAGGGCCGCCAACATGAAATGTCGCAGGCGCCAGGGATGAGTGTGCATGAAGCACAGCTGGGGACACCGACACCTCTGGTTGGGGAGACCGAGAAGGTTCCCCAGGGAAGATGACACTTCAGCTGACTTGGAGGGGAGGAGCGGGAGTCTGCCAGGCTCGGGAAAGAGCAAGCGGCATCCAGGCAGCCCCATTGCACACAACAGCCTGTTGATGAGAGAGCGCGTGGCACCTATGGGATCCGCAGTGATCTGGCGGGAGAGCAGCAGTGAGCTGAGGGTGGGAGGGGGGTGCAGCTTAAGGAAGAGGCTTCACACGGTCAGTTTCTCACATTTAACATCCAGGAGCCAAGTGTCACCTCTGGGGAGGACCTCGGGGCCTCTGGATGCTTCTTCCTGTTCCCTGGGTGGAAAGGGAACTTGAGGAGCCCTCATTTCCTGCCCTTCCTTTGCGCTCACATCCTTTCCTGCCTCTGCTCAGCTGCTCCAGGTGGTGCATCCCCGCCCCCCTCCTCCTCGCTTTTCTGATGAAAGTCTGGTCCTTCGGGAGCTGACTCCTGGGATGCAGCACAGATCCCCACTTATTTCCACCTCCGTTCCCTTGTCCTGCCAAAGCCCGGGAGGGGCATGAGGCTGTGGGAGCTCCCCCCACACTGCCCCCCACCTCACAGGCTCTGGGAGGAATGTGTGGCCTGTGACCGACACCCCCAGCCCTGAGCTCGGTAAGGGGCTCCGGTGGCACGCTTCTGAACAGAAGACTTAATTTCTAAACCTAGGAGACAGACTCAACTCCCAGACCCTGAAAAGACTCTGCCAGGTTGAAAAAACACACCGTCGTTCGCTCTTTTTAAAGGGAGTAACATCTCTGGAATACATCGTTCCCAAAATAAGATCCTCCCCATTGGAAAAGTCTAGCTGAAATAAATGAAAATAGCAGATGGGAGAGAAATAACAGAAGCCGTCCCAAGAACAGCAAGAGATACGACGCAGGGACGCATCCGTCTGGAAAATGGCACTCCGCTGCACTTTTGAAATTAAAGGCACACTGACACCTGGAGAGACTGCGATTTTCCCTTGACAGCCCCCCCCCCCCCAA
>NW_006286246.1:1409658-1410053 GCF_000327345.1 Myotis davidii | reverse complement strand
GTGGGCCAAGGTTAGCACAGAAGCTCCGTTTGCTTTCCTATCCCCGTCTCTCCCATCAGCCAGGCCCCCATCTGTCCCAAGGCGTTAAGATTCATGGTGCTGGTCTCCGGGACAGAGGTTTGGGCTCTTGGCCGAGGGCTAGGTGACTACAGCGTCATGCCATTAGCCCGGGATGTTTACTAGCCGATTCTCTATGTCCTTTTAGGTTTGTGAGCACAACTGGGTGCTCTGAGCCGCCTCAGCAGCCGTTGGGCACCCAGGACAACAGGACTGGGCCTCTGCTCCCGGCGGGGCCCCGCAGCCCTGCAAGGTGACAGCAGGCCTCCCTGGCGTGCGCCTCATCTCAGAAGACACAGCTCTGCCCCTCATTGCCCATGAAGTGTGAGTTACACAAT
>NW_006286246.1:1408106-1409603 GCF_000327345.1 Myotis davidii | reverse complement strand
AGTCTTAGCTGTGAGACCCGGAGCAGGGCTGACTGTGTGCTCCCTTCATCCCCCCGACGTCCCCCTGAAGGCCTTGGGGACACCCATGCCATGCACTGGAGGCAGCACATTGGGGCTTTGTCCCCAGCTGTGCAGGCATCTTGTCCTGCGGCTGCCCCCTCTCTCAGGTCGCTGGGAGGTGTGTTTACGAGGAAAGAGATGGAAGCTTTGGTCAAACAAGGTAAGTCTCCAATTTCTATCTCCAATCCCCACTCTGTTTGTCTAGTCCAGCGGTTCTCAACCTGTGGGTCACGACCCCTTTGGGGGTCGAACGACCCTTTCACAGGGGTCGCCTAAGACCATCGGAAAACACATATATAATTACATATTGTTCTTGTGATTAATCACTATGCTTTAACTATGTTCAACTTGTAACAATGAAATTGGGGATCACAACATGAGGAACTGTATTAAAGGTCGCGGCATTAGGAAGGTTGAGAACCGCTGCTCTAGTCGATGTGACTCGAATGTGTCACTTGGTTGGAAGCTTAGGAGGTGCCTGTCACCAGCCACTCGCACGTTGTTCCTCTCCACCCTGCCCTGTCCCCCCCGCTCTTCTCCCAGCTCTCCGTGCCCCGCCAGGGTCTGAGGCACAGCCTGGGCAAGGGCTTTCCTGCCCGAAACCTCATCATCTCAAATGTCCCTGTGGCAGGAGCGGTGGGTGGGGGGAGAGAGACAAGGGTATAAGGACCACCTCCCCACTCTGCTTCCCATGAGAACGTGCCCGTGCCCATTCCTGATTCCGGGTGTCCTGCCAAAGCTGCCATTGTCGGTCCTGGAGGGGAGAGTTTGCATGTCAGCCCCACCGTGTCCTTGAGAAGCTTCGGAGATGACTGGGCAGAAATACGGGGTGAGGCTGATGTGCCCCTTGTTCATTTCCCATTTCATTGTGTGTTTACAGATAGGCGGTAAATAACTTGGGGGGTATGTGAGAATGGGGGGCTGTAGTATTCCCTACAAATTCAATGTAAGTCGTTCAGAGTGAAAGCTGGTGGTGGTGAGTCTAAAAAGCCACGCACTACACACCCTCTAACTTTCCCCACACCCTCCTCTCACATTTTTAAGAAGTCGTAGAGCAAGAGGTGATGTGGGTACATTCTAACTCTCCAGTGTCAGAGGGGGGACCCTGAGGTGCATGTTGCCAGTTAATGGACGAGGCAGGAAGAGTCGCCTATTCTGAGCTCTCTGCGAGGCTCCTGCTCTCCCTGCCACCTCCTGACTGTCATGTACGTGGGGGCAGGTGGTGGCGTTGGGAGGAGACGGGAAGGAGGAGGTGCTGATAACCAAATGAGCTGGGGAGTGAAGTGGAGTGGAGGGGAGTGAGACACAGTTAGCTTCCCACTGGAAATTCTCAAGCAGAGAAGCTGTTGTGGCAGTAGCTTGGCTTCAAATTTGAACATTGGGCCAAAGTGGTACATCTGCTTGCCATCAAAGCCTCCCATATTGTTGCTTTGAAAT
>NW_006286246.1:1395857-1408080 GCF_000327345.1 Myotis davidii | reverse complement strand
CTTCCTTCCTTCCTTCCTTCCTTCCTTCCTGCAGCTGCTAGGAAAGAACACGTTCTTTCCCTGTTGTCTGTATCTTTGGGACTTGACAGCACGGGGGAACATGTTGCCTTCTGTGGCAACATAAACCCGATAAAGACAGGAAGCTGGGGAGCAAATATTTTTTCTGAAACAAGATGAGAGAAATTTTTGAAGAAAAAAATCCATATTATTCTGTACAAGAAAGACACTCTTTGCCTGACTCCATCATTTATTGTTTTTCATCTCACCTTTGTGTTAATCATCAAGAACATCTGACACCATTGGACAATGGCCTCCCACTAAGTGTTGGTGCCCAATATTTTCCTGATTAGATTTACCCATTAGAGGCCAAATTCTTCTCACTTCAGTGCATGGAACCCAGGTCTTCATTGCTAGACTATTTCAAGAGACAAACACACATCCACTTTGTCCCCTTCTTTCAGTTACAGCCCCTCATTTCTTAACCCTTGTATCCTGGCTTCTGCCTTCACTACTATTGAAACAGCTTCTGTAAAGATCATCCATTAGTTTCATATTTGCAAACTGCCCAGGCTTACTCTCCTGAACTCTCCACAACGTTGTCCTTTTCCTTAAAACTATCTCTCCCCCTTTTCCAAACTTCCCTCTCTTCTCTACCTCCTGTCCTAGGAAGTTAGATATATCCCATGGTTTTCTTTTTTCACCCTCTTGCAATTCCACCCACACTTACGCTCTCACCATTTACCTCCCAGTTCCAAGACTTGGCACTTAATTGTGCCTGATGAGCTTCTCAAATAAGTTGTCTTATGAGCAAGTCAAACTCAATATTTCTAACTGAACTTGCCTACATTTTTTCTCAAACTATCACTCCTCTCTGTTCCCTATTTCCAAGGCACTCAGGGCCACCAATGATCATCTTTCCAGTCCATTCCCACTTTCATTACTCTACTGAGACACCCCTGGCCACATCATTATGGTAATAAAGATGTTTTTTCTTCCATACCCCTCCCTACTCAAACATCACCACAGTTCGCACGCTATAGATGGGTCTTCCAAAGCCATAGCTCTGATTGTGCTACTCTTCCTGCTCAAAAATCTTCCCGTGTGGCTGTTCATTAACTCTCAAGGTAAACATTTTTGTCTTAGCTTTTCCTACCCTTGATGATCTGGTTCCAATCTACTTTTTAAATTTCATCTGCCATTCAGTTAAAAACTAAAATGTGTGATATTTCCTTCACATGCTTGGTATCTTCAAGCATGAAGTTGTCTTCATGCTACTTTTTCTTTCTGCATTTCCCCTGAGCATTATACACCCAACCCTACCTCTCCTTTAAAGAGATCATCTCTTTCATGAAGTCTATGCTGGTTATCCTAGTCTTCCTTCCACGTCAGGACACCAATTATTGTTTGTACTGATCACTCTGGTCATTATCACACTTCAACTTGTGTTAGGACAGTAATGCACAAGTTATCTGTCCTACCAAACTCCTAAGAAGTAGGAAAACTTGTCTCATGCAATTTTTAAATTGCCTCCAGCATGTAGCACAGAACCTTCCTTGCCTAGTAGGTGTTCTATTTGTTACAGAATTAGAATTCATCTGGATTTTTCTTACCATACTTGGTTAACAATTAAAACTACCTTTATCTCCTTCTCTCCCACTCCTCCTCCTTCCCCTTCCCCATTTATATATAAAACACAGGCTGCTACCATATGGTGCCTTTCTAAATACTATTGTGGGAATGGAAGAGACTTGTTGTTACAGACTACTGATCCTTCAGCTGTATGAAATGACAATTCTAACTTAAGGGCAGGTAATTGGTTTAAAGTTTTGTAGTTTCAATGATATCCTGTTGAATTATTTAAGCTCCTTAACCAGGAAGTTGAATAATAGATACATACGATGAAGGTTGCATTAATTTAATTTTGTACAGATTTTAAAAATATATTTTATTAATTTTTACAGAGAGGAAGGGAGAGGGATAGAGAGTTAGAAATATCAGTGAGAGAGAAACATTGATCAGCTGCCTTCTTCACACTCCCTACTGGGGATGTGCCCACAACCAAGGTACATGCCCTTGACTGGAATCAAACCTGGGACCCTTCAGTCCGAAGGTTGATGCTCTATCCACTGAGCCAAACCGGTTAGGGCAAATTTTGTATAGATTTTAATATGAGACACCCTTTAGCAACCCGGAAAATCAAAAGCCCATTGTGGGCAGGTAGGTATAATTCTTGAAGGGACATTACTTTCTCCTTACTTTAATATAATTGATATTGCTATGTCATTTAGGTGATGAATACAGAATGAAAATGGAAGGAGTTAAGAGAGAAATTGTTCTGCCTAAGAGCATATGACAGACTTCTGGTACTAAGGAAAAGTAAGCCTACTACTTTTTACATATTCCACTTATTAATACTCAACCACTAGAAAGAATACAAAAGGCAACTATCTAAAGACTCAGAAAAGCAAACAATAGCAGTCAGGTAGAGGAGAAAAATCAAACCTTGAAGAACAGCCAGTACTGGTAAGTTTCCTACTTTTCTCATCCTCTGTGTCTCAGCTTTCATTCATTGAAAACCAGCAACCTGAGAAGTGGAACTAAGCAACAGGTGTAGAGAGTAACCCATCTCTGCCCACATCCTGCCTGCCAGCCCCCCCCCCCCCCCCGGCCCCCGAAGCCATCATTCTGGTCAGAATACCAGTAAAAAAGGCTCCTGAAAGTCCAAGGATGTGGAATAAGATCCCTGTTGTTGCATTGTTTATCTTTTTCTTTCTTGGCCACGCCAAGGCCAACCCTAGTCATGGCACTGCACTACCTACATCTGGTAGTAGTGGGGCTATCTGAACCTCAGGAGATAACCCATCTCAGTGGTCAGAGGACCCAGAAAAATGGTCCCTGTGACCTTAATCGTGTGTGGGTGTGTATCCTTTATTCTTGTTTTCTCTTGTTTACCCCTTTTAATCCAAGCATGATCTCCCCCTGCCCCCAATGCACAAAATAATACAACACTATGAGGCTTAAAACCTAGAGAGAAGCTCATCTTTCTGGATAGAGGTATAGCTCCTCAAATAAGTATAGTCCAAAATCTAATAAATAAATTAAAAGAAAACACTAATAATTTTTCAAGTAATCCAAAACAAGATAGAAAAAATGAGTCAAGTGAAAAACCAAAGAGCACTAGAGAAAAACATATAATAAAATATAGATTTTAATTCAAACATACTAGTATCTATAATTTCAGTAAATGTAAATTATTTAAATAAGCAAAATCAAAACCAGGATTGTTCACTGGAGAAAAATCCAAGACTCAAGTATATGATGTCTACAATAAACCCACAACAAATACAAAATCCTAGATAGGTTAAAAAGTTAAAAAGGTGAAGAATTATATGGCATGCCAAAACTAATAAAAAGAAAGGTAGAGATGCTATAGTAATATCAGACTAAGCAGAATTTAATTAAAAGATAAATTACCAAGAATAAAGTCATGTATCACATAATGATAAAAGGGTTAATTTATCAAAAAAGACATAAAGAGTTCTAAATATATATGTACCTAACAAGAGTCTTTCAATATACATGTAGCAAAAAGTAAAGGAGATAAAAAGAATAATAGACAAATTCCCAATTATAGTTGGGGAAGAGAGAGGGTTTGGTTATAAGGGGGAAGCGTGAAGGAACTTTTGGGATAATATTTCCTGCTTCTTGTGTCCTGTTTGGGGTGAATTTTAGATACTCTATGTATTTGTTAAAATCCATAAACTGAAAACCCCAAAGAACACATTGAAAAATAAATTAAAAATAAAAAGTATACAGAGTTGGAGAGTGTCAAAAGCCAGATGTTCAGGAAGGACCACAGGTGCAGTGAGGTGGGGTCTGCTCTAAGCAGGAAACTTTCGGGCCGAGTGCCGTGGGAGAGATCCTTTTGTAGAAGCCTTGCTGATGGCACGCAATGTGCTTTCTGCCTCCATATTCCAAGAAAACTTCAGTTAAGATCTGTGCTGGTCATCAAAGCTTCTGGAGTTATATTTATGTTCTATTTTGTTTTTGGAATTCAAACACTGTAGAGCCTGGCCTAAGAGAAGAACAAGTTAATTTTTGATTATAAAGTAATTAGGGATCTAAATGCATTGAATTCATTTTTATTTTTAAATTATTATTTAATTTATTATTATTATTATTTTTACAGTAAAAGGTGGAAATTTATTGAGAAACAAGCACAGACTCGCACGTTGGGGAGGGGGAAAGAGCACCTAATTATTTTTTTGTTAATCCTCATCTGAGGATATTTTTCCACTGATTTTTTAGAGAGAGTGGAAGGGACAAGGAGAAACAGAAGCATCCATGTGAGAGAGACACATCGATTGGTTGCCTCCCACGAGGGCCGGGGATGGAGCCTGAAACTGAAGTACGTGCCCTTGACCAGCACGTACTTCAGTTGTAGTACGGACCCTTCACTCTGTTGCTGACACTCTATGCACTGAGCCAAACCAGCTAGGGTGAGTTGAAATTTTTAATGAAAACTCTTTTTAAATACGTTGCAGGAGCTAGGAACTGGAGTACTGAATTAGAAAGACAATTTTCCACAAGTAAAAGCACAGAGTACTCACCACCCACCTACCCATATTTTTAAAAATCACTTGAACACGTACTTTAAACAACTGAGAAAAGAACCAAAATCCAAAACATAAGAAAAGCAATTTCATGGTTTAAAAGAATCTGAAGAGTGAAATTCAATAATTATAAATGTAAGGATTTATAATGTTTGAAAGTGTTTTAAAACCTGAGTGTGATTTAAAGCCTTTGAAAAGGAGTTACACAATTTAAAATTATGATTTAGTGGAAAGGATGGGTGAAAATCTTATGTTTAAATTCCTGCAGCCTCAGGGTGAAAATGTACATGTGCAGTCATGTGGTTGAGGGTGGGACTGGGGGGGAGAAGAAACAGGCAGACAACACATATTGTTCCACTCTTGACTTTGACAAACGTAGAAATAATGGCAAGCAATTTCTAATCGTTTGCCTCAAATATTCCTCACTCAGAAAAAGCAGCTTTGTTCAGAGTGGCAAACCGATAAAAATCCTCTATTTTCCAGCCTCCTTGTAGCTGGGAGTAGCCATGTGACACAATTCTAGCCAATGAGGCAGAAGAGAAAGTTGACTGGAGGTTCTGGGTAAGTTTTGCTCTGCTCATTAGACAACTGCCTCCTCTTTCCTGTTCTCCTCCCCCCCTCCCCCCCTCACCCCCCTTTTTTTTCCTGCTTGGAATGTGGATGGGAGGCCAAAGACACAGCTGTCCTCTGGGACCCAGTGCTCAGGGTGACAGAGGGAGGAGCGGAGGCCTTTGGGACCAGCACACCCTTGCTCTCCGTGTCCTGACTTCCTGTTCCCTGAGAACAGTCAGTCCGGGTCTGCAGGGTTTTCTATTTCAGGTGATTGTACCCAACCCCTAACTAACACTGTTTTTGAACACATAAATCCAGCCAGTAATAGAATCATAAATACAATATAAATTTACCAAACTACTAAAGAAGATAAGGGCAGCCAAATGTTGTCTCAACAGCAAGAAAACAAAATAATATCGAAAGAACATAAAACTAAAAATAGTGAAATGATAAAAATAAGTCCTCCTAGATCATGGGTGGCGATAAATAGAGAACCAAGATTAAAGTAAAATAAAAGCTCACTATACCTGCTTGCGGAGGTCATTGCTCAGGAGAGAATCAACAACAAAAAGTTAAAATTAAATGTTTTCCAGATATTTATCAGGGAAACAACAAAGGAAAGCACATATCGTGGCAGAATTGGCATCAGCCAAAAAAGAAATTGAGGCAAAAACATTAAACCAAGGAAGTTCCTTTTATTTTAATAAAAGATAGGTTAATTATAAAAATGTTCTTTTAACAACCTTCTACCTAAACTAAATCTATCAATCTAAAATTTCATAAAAACATAAATCACTTGAAATTCCCTTCACAGACCATGGAGATAAATAATGGCATAGAAAATTTATATAATATACTTAATGAGATTGAAATAATGATTATATATTAAGCTGAGAATACATGTTCTTTTTGAGGGTTGAGTACATTTTTAAAACTAAAAATGACAAAAGATTTACAAAGTTGATAGGTTATATATTCTTACCTTTATTCAAGAGAAAACACACAAAAACGAGAGCAATGTGGCTTGGCAACCCATGTTTTTAGAGTCTTGGGAAATGCTCATAATATTATGAAAGCATAATGTTGTTAAGGAAGGATAGCTCACAATTATACACCTTGTTACCCAAAATTTTTAAAAGTGCAAAATGAAATCCTACCATTTTCACAGTGGCTACTTATTGTGAAATTAGAGGAGATTTAACTTCTGTACTTTAATGCTTTATGAATTTCTATCAGTTAGTAGATATTCTATTTAGAGCAATAGTTGGTGATAAAAACAGAAAAACAAGCTGAACGTACAGTATGGACTAATTTTGTCAAAGTGTGTATGTAAGTTTATAGGGACAAAGGTTTAACAGCAACATGCTAACATTTTAAAGTGTTTATCTCAAAGCTATGGGATTTATAAGTGTCAGCGAAAACATGAATATCCATCACCCCTGTAATTAGGAAAAAGTAAATACTGATAAAAAGTGAGGCATTCATTGGGAGTCTCCATCTCAGAATGGCATAGAGCTTCATGCTTAGGAGCATCCCCTTTTTACAAGTACACAGCAATTCAAGTTCAAACATATGTATGTTTTTTAAAAGGACCATAGAAAATAAATTGCTGGCCTCAGAAAACAATAGCAATTGATGGTGCTGAGTGGAGTTGGCCTACAGGCTAGAAACCAGAAGAGGAAACCTGAGGGTGTAAATTCTGTGGAAAATACTAGTAACATCTAAAGAGCTCTTTACCAGACAGACCACATAAACCACACTCACTGATTAAAGCCAAGGGCACCACCCATCCTTGTCCCCATGCCCAAGAGAGGAGGCTGGACAGAATGGTATCTGGCCAGCCCAGGACCTCTCGGGCCCACTGCCTGAACGGGCAGTACTAAGAGCAGGGGTACAGCTGGACAAGAACACCATAGTATGTTCAGAGAGTGAGTCAGTGGCCAGTGGAGTGGAGGTTGGATCTGGGATAGTCCGTGTCACCATGGATTAGGAGCCCAGAAATGTCATTTTAAGAACTAGCCTGATGGTGGCATGTGGGGTGAGAGAGAGGCAGGAGGAAGTGATATAAAAGTTCTAGACAGGAGTGAAGGGATAGTCAATAAAAGGGGAGGAAGGGAGGAGGAAAGATGCTAGAGAGAAAAAAGATTAGACAATAGATGATAAATAGAGAGGGAGAAGCTGTGTCCCAGGGCCTTGCTGGGAAGGTGTCAGAGGGACATCCTCCTAAGCCTTTGTCCATTAGACCACCCCTTGACTTTCTGATACCTGGACATAGCTCCTGCCTCTCAGAAACTCTTCTGGCGCTTAATCAGGATAGATTTCCCATCCTTTATGAGGGCCTTAATGTAGGCCTAAGGGGGCCTGGCTGTCAGTTCCCGATCATCTTTGGTAGAACCCCCAACAGAGCTAGGAATCCTGGGAAATATAAAAACCTTCCTCACATGGCCTGACTCCACACCCCAGGGTGCAAACAGTGGATGCCTAGATGTTGACACATTGCACAGGAGAGTGGCTGTAGCTATGTCCCCTTCAGTAAGGACAGAGCAGGAAGAAAGCATCTGACCTGCCACAAAAGGAGTTCTAGCTGGACTGCAAGCAATGATTTTCTCTGCTGAAGATGGCTGATCACTGGAATGCCCATGAGAACTAGATTTTTTTACACCGAATAGACTCAGCAACAAACAATTCCCCTTTGCCAGACAGTCTTCTGGGGGCTGGGGACCCAGAGCTGTGTGAGAAGCAATCTCACTGGGGCGATGGAAGAGGTTGGGTGATGGTTCTCCAGATCAGGGTCCCGAAGCCTCCTCACTAGTGACATTTGGGGTTGGATAATTCTTCGTTGGTGATGCTGTTCTGTACATTTCAGGATGTGAAGCGGCATCCCTGGCCTCTGCCCACCAGATGCCAGTAGCAGCCGCACCCCCCCATCTGTGACCACCGGCAGTGTCTCTGAGGGAAGTGGTGGGTTGGGGGTTGGCACAGTTGCCCAAGGTTGAGAATCATGAGTCTAAGAATGTATTAAGATCAGTGAACCCTGCCCTTTTTATTCGACATGGTGTTAGGGGAGCAATGATTCTCTTCCTAACGCTTTTCTACTGAACTGGTCAACTAAATAGGTGGCAGACACTGGAGGAGGTGGTCCCCTGGTGGAACCCCAGAGCTATACCCCTGCCAGGCCGAGCTTAATCCGCCCCCCAAAGTAAGATAATGGAACAGGGACTCCAATCAGTCCTTGGGGATAGAAGGAAAGCCCGTAGTGATCAATCGCATCCAATGAAGCGTTAAAGAAGGCAAGCCGTGAAAACAAGTCCGAACTGGCATCAAATGAAAGGGTTTTAACCACATGGAGCAAATCACTCTCTGGGCTGTGCCAGGAAGGAATCTGGAAAGGACACAATTATGGAGATTAGGACTAGAGAGATGATTAGAGACTCGCGGAAATCTTTTTCAAGGACTTGCGAAGGAAATGGGACTGTAATTAGGGAAGCAGAATGAAGGCTCCCCGCAACCCCCCCCCCACACACACACACACTCTCTTTTAGGTGAACTAAAAAGCTTCAGTAAATACATAACAAGAACCTACAAAACTGACAAATCAGTGGGAAATGTTCTAACTTCTAAAATCACTAATGACTACATCCTAAAGCCAAGGACTGCATTTGAAAATCGGTCTCTTGGTTACCTGTCAAGCCCAGAGCCTCCTGAAACAGCAGCTGACAAGCTACTGAGATGAGAATTCTGAGTAGAGTTAGGGCAGCCCATTAGCTCCAACAGAGGGAAACGTGGGAAAAGATTTAACAAATTTGTGAACTGTGATTTTTTGTGTGTGTCATTGATATTCTTCCTCTGAAACGTGTAGAAAGTCATTTTTGCCTTCTTGGTGGGAGATAAAAACCCAAACTGAGATCTGGAGGTTTTTAGATTTGGGCAAATTTTAAAGCTATGAAAGCAGAATTTTTGGCACTCAGGGATTGAGAAGCAAATGACATCATATGGCTTAAGGGAGATGGAGAGCTAAAAAAGTACATTCGGAAAATTTCAGAAGCTGGCTGCTGCTGAAATAATTTTGAATTATTTTCCAGTAAATTTAGTTGTCACAAAAGGCACTAGATTGACAACCCCACAGAGGAAAAATGTGTCTGTCTGGGGGATGCCCCGGCAGCTCCTGCCACAGCACCAGGGCTGCAAGCCCAGCCGGCCGTGGCCTTGTCCGAGCTGGCCTTCGGGGGTGGTCCCCTCCCCCTGGTGGTGACACACTGGGGTGTGTTGAATGCTTCAGCTGCGGTCCTGTCGGCCTGTAGGGAGGAAGGAGAGCCAGTTTTCACTATGCACTCTCAGTTTCTGGAGTCGGGACATCCCAAGTCATTATTGGGATAGTTTTGAGGGACCGCTCTTTTGGGAGCTCTAGGTAGGCATCCTCAAGCTTCTGCGTTAGTGTTGCGTGTTTCCCTAAAGAGAGTTCAGGGAAATAATGGTATCTTCAATACATGGGAGGTGAATTCAAACATGGAAAACAAAGACAGTGAGAGAGGATGAAAGGTGAGAAAGGAAAATATTACCCCATAAAACCATGATTGACTGTTTCCCTTCTCCCCCAGCGAGTTAGGGGCAACTGTGAAAAGGAGACACGTTAAGGGTGACCATGGAATGAAGACAGGTAAATGGAGACAGGAATTTTTCTGTCCTCTCTTTTCTCTTTTTCTCCTTAAGTCTGTTCATTTTCTTTCTTTGTTTTTTAAAAATATGTTTTTATTTTTTTCAGAGAGAGAAGGGAGAAGAGAGAGGCAAAGAAACATCAATGATGAGAGAGTCATTGATCGGCTGCCTCGTGCACAAGCCTCCTATTGGGGATCGAGCCCGAAACCTGGGCATGTATCCTGACTAGGAATAGAAACTGTGACCCCCTGGTTCATGGGTCAACGCTCAACCACTGAGCCACACCTGTTGGGCAAGCCTGTTAATTTTCAACAACCAACCTAGGCTTTGCAGAGAGGTGGTAAATGAAATGTAATATAAAGACATCTCTCTAAGTGAGAAAAAATATTAAAAATGGATAAAACTAAAATGAAGAAGAAATAATAGAGAATGAATGCATTTAAGTGCTTCAAATATACACTCTGAGATGGAAAAACTCTAATTAAAGGCACCAAACAAAAAATCAGGAGGAGTCGCATGCAGTGACTTCATGAACATCTGATCCGCATTCTGATATTATTGTGTTCCATCCGCCCAGCCCAGCTCTGGACTATTCTCTAAATTAACATCGGTTTGGATCCTCACGCTGGAAGAACAGAACTGGGCCATGCGGCGTGCTCATCAATAAATTAGCGTCCAATCAATTTCCTACTTATTTTTAAATCTTGATTCAAAACATTTGCTTTTCCTCCCTCACTGTCTGCCATGGCCCTGGATTTCCCATAGGATTAGTGAACGTTCTGGTGATTGCCATGACTACATCCGGGAATATGGTGAACTCTCTCCCCTGTAATCATCCCTGAAATCTTGCTTCCTCATCATGAGCTCCTCTTTCCGTTTCCCCTCTCCTTCCCTCCTCCCACCTCGCTCACTCCAACTGGGAGAACGGGACAGGTCTGGCCAACGGAGACTGTCAGCTCTCTCCTGGTTTTCTGCTGCCGCCCTGAAACCACTGGGGCTGAATTCTGTCCCCTTCTTGTCCTCTGGTTTACCAGCTTGTGTTTGTGTTTTGTTTTTTCCCCTCCCACGCCTTCCCTTTTATGCAAGCTAACCCAGGCACTTGTGAACTCTTGATCCGATCTCCTTGGTGTCCCCAAAGTCTCAGCTACATCAGTTACTCCCTCTTTTTCTTAAACCTCCAATTACACTTTCTCTACACTGGCTTCTTCCCCCTCTGGCTATAAACATCCTGAGTTCTTCATCTTAGGAGAAAAATATCTACAAAAACTTCTGTGTCTCCCTCAACTATTATCCTTTTTACGTTCCCTTAAAGTGATGTCACTATTTCTTGACCTGCACGTCACTCATCAACACATTGGGTTTTGCCGCCACCCTGTGTCCGCTCCGCCCCTTTTCCTAGAAATTGCTCTGGGAAAGGTCAACAATGATTAGCTCCTAGTTGTCAGATCCCACCCTCTACCTCTGTGCTCCTTTCACCTGGCCTCTCTGTAGCCTGATTCTTGTATTTAGTTTTCCTCTTAGACTCTCTTCTGTGTTTCCTCCCACGTCTTCGATACGCATTCATCTTCTCTTCACTGGCTCTTTCCATTTATCTTTTAAATGTTGACTCTCTCCCTGGTGCCGCCTTCCCCCTGCTCCTTTCTGTACCCTACAAGGTGTCTCTGGTCATGTTATTTACTCTCACGTTTTCAACCATGTCTTCTCCATGGACGACTTTAAAATCATGTCTCCAGTCCTGACCTCCTGCCTGAGCTCCCCTCTAGTATTTCCAGTTGTCTCCTAATATGTCAAACCCAAGCTGTCAAAAACCAAACTCATTATCCCAGAATCTAGCCTGAGCTTGGCATCTGGCGGCCTTGCTGAAGCAGAGGAGAAAAGTTCCAGGCAGTTTGAAAGACAGAGTTTCCAGGCTGGTCACGTCCACATTCCCTGCTTTCCCCTGGAGAATTCAAAATCAGGCAGATGCAAACCAATAATTCCCATCCTGACTGAGCTTCAGATCTTCCACCAGTTCTGTAATTACAGAAGACAGAACACCAACTAATGAATTCAAGTTCTTATAGAAACAGATGTGTTGGCCAGTCTTCCCTAGAACAGCCTGACTTCTGGGCCAGTACAGAATGGGGAGATGCTTCAGTCCTACCTCTGTGTCCTGTCCCTTAATCTATTGTCACTTCCCTGCAAGGAGATAATAAGCACATCCTGGGGACGCTAGCTCTGGAATTCTGCGGTGGATGCATTGCAGACAGGCCTTGTCATGAGTCGGGGCTCAGCTCTGCTACTCTCTTGATACCCATATTTATTATTCAAGTTATTTTAGTCCAGGCTCATTATCCCTTCTGGTAGAGACTGACACTTGAGCCTTCACCCAAGATTTTGGGAGGCAGAGAAGGACATTCTTT
>NW_006286246.1:1395256-1395844 GCF_000327345.1 Myotis davidii | reverse complement strand
AGGGACCACTGTTCTTATCAGATAAATGGTTGTTCTCCTGAATGCTTCTCTCATGAGACCCAGGGAGCAGGGCACTAGAAAAGAGTTCCCAATCTCTTTTAAAATACAAAACAGCTCCATCATGGAGGTCACATTTTTAGCTATGACCTATCCTATCTAATAATAGACAAACATGGTAATTAACCGTAACTTCGCTACCCTTCCCATTGGCTAATCAGCACGATATGCAAATTAATTGCCAGCCAAGATGGCGGCCGGCAGCCAGGCAGCTGAAGTGAACAGGAGGCTTGCTTGCTCCAGTGATGGAGGAAGCTAAGGTTCCCCACCTGCTGCTGCTGGCCTCTGAGTTTGCACTCTAAGAAACAATGTTGCAATTATAGAAGTTAAACAAAACCCAGAAACCTGCTTTCAGCCAGCCGGGCTTCAGCGAGCAGGATCGCAACAGTGTTTCAATTATAGAATCCAAACAAACCCAGATCCCTGCTTTCAGCAGCTGAGGTCTCAGAGCTGCAGCCGGCCTTAGAGCTAAAGCCGACTCTCAGCTACAGTGACAGCCATAGAAGGTAAATAAATTCCAGAATAAATCCC